>NW_026925656.1:0-26181 GCF_032062105.1 Saccostrea cuccullata
TTAATTCTGAGAAGATGACAATACATTATAAAACAAAAACAAACCGAATTTATTTCTACTTGCTATGCGAACTGACATAATTGAATATGGGCTTCCAAGATTAACACTCCAATAAGGACCATTAGGCTCAATTATCTCATATGTTATTGTGCACGAGTTATTGAACAAATCTCCTCCGCTGTCCCATCCATCCACTGCTTTGTCAGATGTGTAATCACTGTTGTAGTCTGATGACTGTGACGTCTTCCTCCACAAAGCGACATTCCGTCCTTGAAAAAACAATGTTACCTCAATAAAACGAAAAAAAAATATCAAAATTCTTGTCTTAGAGTTGCTTTTCATAGAACTTGTACAACATGAGAGAAAATAGTATCCAAATAAATTTCTTGTGTGGTTTATTAGACTTGATGAACTACAGCTGATGTTTGAAATGAATTCTCAAGAGGAAAACATCTTGTAATAAATAATGTTTTTATGGTCTAATCATTCACCATTTCAATAGTCTCATTTGTTGTTGTAGAAAAAAAGGGTCTTTGAAACATATCTTTAGTGCAAAAAATTTGTTATGTGAAATTTTCTAACTGAATTCTTAGATCAAACGCACATTATTAAGAATATTTTTGGCATGATTAGGAGTCTATTAATCGTGTAACTTGAAGCTTTAAACAAAAACGTTTTATGTTCCTTCTGAATATATATCAATGGGTATAGAACACATTGTGAACGTATTGTGAACGCAGCAAGCGCAGTGAGAACGCTGTGAACACGAGGTGAAAACTCCTAACACGCCGAAGCGCAGTCAGTCACCAAGAGATTTCCATGGGAACGCAGTAAAACGCTGTGAGATCGTTGTAGAATCGCGTCCGTCGCCGTAAGGACGCCATGATATCTTCACATTGTGAAAATTTTACAGAATTTTGAGCAATTTCCCTGCGATTCCTCGGCGATTTTAAAAATTTAACAACGCCCTTAAGTCTCTGTGTGAACGCAGCTTGGTGTGACAGGGCCTTAATAAGCAAAACAATATAATAAGAAATAAGATAATAAATAATAATGAAAAAGATCTTAGTCAATATAAAATGAATATTCTAAGAAAATACCTCTGCGTCTTTCGTATATCAAATATTTTGGCTGTGAAATCTATTTTTTCAATAAAAGAAGTTTGCAATTGATAAGTGATAAGATATGCCATTTATATATATAAAAAAATCTAACAGTTAAATGTATGATAATTTAGCTACATTGACAATAAAAAGGGATATTTTCATGTCTGAATTTATTTTCAAAATAAACATATAAGAATAAAAATAAAAAAAATAAACCTCCATAAACTTCTATTTCAGATACGGTTGTTTGTCGTGTAAATGAAATATTTAACATTCTTGTTCTCAGAACATAGCTGCAGAATACAAGAGGAGTGCCTTCTTTAATTGGTCCGATGAAACATGTCTCGTTATTTAGAGATTTGATGGTTACGTTGTTTGACGAAATTGCTGTAAAAAATCCAAGCAGAAGAAAAATAAATCATATTTACCATACAAATTCGTTGGATATTGGTTTTAACTACACGATTTAGCCATGTAAAAGATTTCAAGGCAATAAAAAATTTATTTATTACCATGAATATTTAAAGCAGAAATTATAAAACTTCCATAGAAATCGATCCGTATTCGTTTGATGTCCTCAGATGTGCTCAAGTTCCCATCAAGACTTGGCCTGGTGGATTTCTTTTTATATGCTAAATTTACTGGAAACAAAGACGTAATTCATTGGAAATAAAGATATTCCTTTAAATTGTATATCGTATTATAGATAATCATACTTGTAATTGCATATTGGACTGAAGTCTTTCAGGAACTTCTTGATATCTTGAATGAATATTTACATAGCAACACACCAAGAGATTTGGGGAACAATCCTTTCTTTATTTTCACTTTAAAATATTGATATTCACATCATTGTTTGAATGATTTTTATGTGTGCAATAGGCATTTTTGTATTTTTTTTTTCTTTTTTTTTGGTATTTAGTATTATTGGCTAGTCTCATATAATAAAAAAGTCTGTAATATTCTTGGAATTACAATCATGGTACTAAATTAAGCAGATTTTTTTTAAAAAGTAACAGATTATTTTGATAAAGAGGAAAAACACAACATGTAATAAGCGTTTTCTGCAGGGAAGGATTTCAAATCCGTTATAATTTGTCACAAAAAATGTCAACAACAAAATAAGATTTTAAAATTCTTGTCAAAAACTTGATAAGGGACAAAATAAACAGAACTGTGTGGTGATATATCAATTAATGTATCTTAAAATATCCGGGTCTTAACTTTGACATAAATAAGTAAAGAAGACATGAGGTATAAAAACCAGAAATTTCCTGAATATGTGTTCAATCTGGCATTTTTTAAAACGTAAAATACATTGATAACAAAATATTATTAATCTCACAAATCTAGGGAAAAAAACCAATCAAGAGCAGTGCCAATAATATCCTGAAAACACCAAAGGTCGAATCAGGTGACTTAGAGTAGTAAGCATACCCTGTTAATCGTCCAGATCCTCCATGGGTACTATGTATTAATCAGATATACGGAGAACTTCATCAAATTTACAACAAAAACAATGATCTAACAAATAACGTCAAACCTGTCAGACAAAAAACGATTAAGCAGGAGGTAGCATTAACAGGCAATGCATATATAATCTTTAGTATTCAGAATCAATCATTCCTAATTCATAAATAATTTAAACTGGTGAGTATGTCCAGCAGTTATTCTAAAATCACTTATTTAAAGTTAAAAATTATCAAATTACATGCCGCTGTGTATTACTTATTGTGAAAGTCTTTGGTCCATATTTGCTTGGAATTATATATGAACATTGTTGGCAGAATAAACATGACGAGGACATGTTTACATGTTCAGGAATATTTAGTTGAGTCAAAAGTTTGAACTTAATCATGAGGAATGAAGTTGATGCCATAATCCCGATAAATGCCACAACTGCATTTTCCAACAAAACGAGGAATTTTAATGATGTCTTATTTCATAAAATTAAAATGATTAACAAGGACCATCGAAACTTATAAAACAAATAGCAGATTGAATATTTTAATTGGTATCTTAAGCCTCATGCAGAATTGTTCAGTTTATGGGATTTAATTAAAAAAGGAGTCAGCTGTAATACACCTATTGATGAAAATTTTCCATTTAAACTAGATAAGTATACTTGAATGTGAGGAATTGGCCCGCTACACAGACAATAAAAACGCTGATAAAAATAAATGTACGAGGGCCCTGGTATAATTTGTAATATAATTTTAGTGTTTGGAGATGGCCTTTTCTCTTTGATGTCCAGTAAATGTCCCCCAGTTAATGCCTGATAAATTTCAACAGTTGGCATGGAAATGGTATGGTTAAAGCCGTTATTAAATTTAATTTAAAAACAAAAAATATTAAATATATACAAATACGTTGTTGTCACTAGGATTTCAACAATCCGGTTGTTCATAAATAAAACATATCGCTGTGTTCATACTGAAGAGCTAGGTTCACTTTATGCATAAAATGACCCTGTACTTAAATCAATTAATGAACTGTTATCCTCTTTACCATTTCTTATATCGAAATAAAGGAGAGACTTGGTACTTCAATTTCCTATAATAGAATTTCTTTTTGAGATTCCAGATATTGGAAAACAGGCTTTGAGAAGTTGCAATTTTCTTGAAATTTGCAGAAACCATGTGTATTTGACTCCATTCAGCAAAGAATTAAAATATGAGCAGAGCCTACGATCCAAAAAATTAAACATGTTTTTTTTTATCTTTAGAAACAGATCTTTCATTATGCATTTGTATATTTTGGATCTGATGTTGTGCTCTATATGAAATGTTGAAAAAATAGGCCATTTTCAAAGGAATTTACAGGATATGGGGAAAATGACGTATTTTTGACGTCATAATGCATTGACTAGAGGGAAAATTACGTCATGATTAATAGATACGTGGTCAACAACACTCCTAGTTATAAATACTGCATTTGCAATCTAAACTGAGCGGTTCTGATTTTTCAGAAGTCTCAGGGCCAAATAAGACCCTAAGTGGCTCTTGCTCTTAGCCTATAAATTACTCTGTATTTTGACCAGTACTCTGTACTGTTAGTGTGATTGTTCCACAAGAGATGCTGTCTCTACCTATGCACCTGAAGCTACTTCTTGAGTTTTGTCTACCTGATCAACACATGCATGCACTGTAAAGCGGGTTTGACAAGAAAACAAGGGACGCTTACTCCTCCTGGGCACCTAACACCTTTAATATTTCAATGGGTCTGTGTTTTGCTTTGTTCACAATTAATTATTATTCTGTCATTATGAATTAATCACCATTCCTTATTTTCACTTAAGAATTTCAAAAGGTCAATTTGTCTGAGCTTACTATATTGACAGCCTGGTCCCATCCATCCTGGTTCACACTGGTTCTCAGGCCCTAAACAAGCTCCCGTTTTATCATCAAAGGCCTTTTTACAGTGCTCTAGTTTAGTGCAGTTTTTTGTGTTTCCATACTTCCTCCCTAATTGAAACGCACAGTACTTAGCTGTAAAAAGTAAGATCTAAGTTATTTAATCGCTCCATTTTAACATTCTTGTATTCCTCAAGTAATAAATACGTATTATTTAACCGATTTTGAGTGACATATACATTGTTTATCCTTTCAAAGCTACTAGTATGTTATTTTTAAAATGTTATAATTATACTGCAAGAACAATTTGAGTAAAAAGTCAAATCAAAGTAACTCAAAATTATCACTAAAAGTTAAAAAAGAGAAAAATAACTTACCATTAATCAAATGAATGTGTAAAATGGCAACAAAATAGATATAACCAGAAAAGAAGACAGTCACTATGATGACTAGAACAAGAAGGAAGTAAATTCTATCATTTCAATCATCACTGTGTTGCAATGCAAGTGGATGGTACGTAGAAACACCATGTACGTGTAACAGACTTTGAAGTTAATGTGCATTAAAAGTGTAGTATAAATACTTTGCTAGGAAAGGCTTTCAGAGCTTTGTATGAGTGCTTTAGTACTATTCCATAAATTTTCGCTGTTTGTTGTTTAATCTTTTTGAATTTCAGAAAATTTGAACGAAGGATTCCCTTAATTTATAGATTATTTTAAATATATAAAAACTACGGAATATAATCACTTTAAAAATCTTAAAAAGGATTCACTGCATTTGAAATATTGCAGATTCCTTTTTACTCAAACTTTCAACTTCAAGTAGATACTGTCTACTGTAAACAACTTTTATTCGCATGCGAGAAATAAAAGTGAAGTTCGCAAGAGCTTGGTCATCGCGAATATTTCCCGACGCGAACCGGTTCTCAAAGTCTATGTGTCTATTAACAAAAGAACCTAAATAGGCTTGATCGCAAAAATTAATTGTCGCGTAGTTTACCCAAGGTAAATCGCAAAATAATGTCGTCGCGAATAAAAGTTGGTTTATGTTTAGTGCCACAAATTCGATTCATTACATATATTCATCCATAGCCATAATGCTCTCAGTATTCCTCAAGTTCTTTCTACATCAGTTCATGAGAGTTTAAAATGTCTTTAATTTATAAATCTATGAAGAAAACTCTTTTCAAAAATCAGAAAAGAATGAATAGTATATTTGATATACGTTATACGATGTAATGACATAGTGCTGAAAATTCTAGCATTGATCTATTTCCTGAAAATACTTCCTTTTCCGTCCTGATAAATTTATCCCTGTGATATTATTAATTATAATTTATACATTAATGTATTTTTCTGATCGATAATTTTATAGTAATGGAAAATTCTCTTTAAAAAATATAAATAATATTTATTTCCATGGTGTTCGCAATATTATTATTTCAATTATTGATATTTGTATATACTTAAACTATTGTAATCTAACCAATAACTCATTATAAACATAAATGGAGGAATTAAAAAAAACGTAAGGATGTACTTGTTTTTTCCTTCGGCTTAAACAATGATTTGAAATACCAAGCAAGTTTTACAGCAGTTATTCAACTTTTATTTTACTGAAAATCTCTTGTTCATATCTCACAACTGATTCTTTACACTAGCACCTTTTCTGGTAACGAACATTTTTGTAACTGATGAATGCTACTTACGAATAAGTTGACAATACAACAGAAGATAAATATCGTTGGAAGTAAAGAAAATGAAAATAATGCAGTCGATTTTATTGCTTGTTTACAACTGATTTTTATCTTTTTGGCTTTAGTTATTATGGAACATTTTAGAGATTACAGTGGATGGTTGTCCACTTATTTTACCTCTTTGAATTGTTTCTGTATAAAATTATGACGAAGAAAAATGCTATTTTTTCCAAACAGCCCCTACTGTGAAATAGTTCCTGTGCCATTTGCTTTTTTTAAATTAATCATCACACTATTCCTCGGCAGCATTCTGTTTCCTCTCCTTTTAATCACCGAAATCTTTTTGTTTTTATCCATATTATGAATCTGTTACACATATCAATGTACATATTGTCAAATGTGTAAGTCGTAACATAAATAAATTGCATGTTTCATATTACCATAGTAATCTAGCATGTTGACATAAACAAGTCGCATGTCTATATAATTATATTGCCTGTTAATATTAATATGTTGCATGTCTACATAATTATCTTGCACGTGCACATTATTATCTTGCATTTTAACGTAAAGAAGTCGCTTGTCAACATTTTTTTTGTATCTTGCATCTTGTATGTTGTCATGCAGATAATGACGTTAGTGAAATGAAGTAAATTTACCCATACTAAAATTGTTATATTCTCTGATAAAATTAGTAACTTGCATGCTTACATAATTATCTTGCATGTTGACATATTTTTTTCTTACATGCTAACATTATTTATCTTGCATATAGGGGACAGAAATACATGTATGCAGCCCTACGGGAGAAGTGTGAATGTCAAATGCTTTGTTTAATAAGAATCGAGGGAAGTATAAGTCTTCCCTGAAAACAATATATTCTATTATTTACCAACAGGAAAGTATACAACAAAAATGATTCGTTTCTGAAGGAAAAAAATCTGTATTTGAGTCAGGGTTAAATAAACAACCGCGTAAGCACCACTTTATTCTTTCAAAACTTTCTAAATGACGTGTAATAAAAACTAAACCTTGAGTTAGTTGTTTCAGTTGTAATGCCTAACAACTAGACCTGTGAAATTTGAAGATGATAAACAGTGATTGATCTCAAGATCGAAAACACGGACCCCTGGATATTTTAGACGTAGGCCAAGGCGCTTTAAATAGAGCCTGGAGTGTGTATCCCTTGTTGACCTGTCAGATCAAACATTAGTCCTATACTTCGAATACGATGGCAGATGTTAAGAACATAGGAAGATGATTCCGAAATACTACTAAATAGATGATGAACTTGACGATGGAAAAATTGAAGTCTCGATTTCCAAACAATTTAGTTTATAGTTGATCCTAATACAAAATTTGGATTAACATATCTTAATTGGTAAAATAAATTGTCTCATACGCAAAATGTTGTATTGTTCATAACTTATGTAATTTACCATTTAATTTTATTATAATTTCATGTTAAATACTAAAATCTGATTGGTTTGGACGCAGTTAAGATAATTCCACCCTCCTATGATGTCATAGGTTTTTGCAAAAACTGTAATTAGTTTAAATTCATACCTAATAGAACAATATCTCTTGGAAGAATGCTTTACAATAGGTGTAATGATAAATATTGTTAAGTTAAAGAATTTCAAAAATGCATATTTTCTATATTTAATCAATTATTCAACCTTTAAAAAATGTTGACAAGGGCAATAACTCCTTCTAAGGTCTCTTCATTCAGGCATTTGCTTTATTGTAAAATAGTTTCCCTGATATTCACAATTCAAAAGTATCTTTCAAGGAGGAAGTATTTAGGAACACTCAGCATCAGAATTATGCATTTTAACCAATTTTTACATATTTTCATAATACTGTTTACAAAAAATGTGCGATTTTTTTTATGTTGACATACACTTCTGTTTATTTATGTTTTGCATCTTAAATAATATGGTGACCTATACTTTTTTCGCAATAATTGGAAAGTTTAAAGTATATTAAATGAAAATAAATGCAGTTTTTTTACTTTGAACCCATAAAATTGTGAGTGTGGAATCACCTTAATAATCCGTTCTATCACCTCAGCCTTAGCAACACACGTGACAACGGGTAACACAACAGTAATGTCACATGCGTGGAAATTATGCACGTACGGTTCACGGTAGCATTCTCAAAACGTCAGTTGCGCGTTTGAAAGTACCTGAATAAGCTTGACGTCAATAAAAGCTTGCGTCCGATGTAGCAAACTTGAAAACAACAAACGACAGACGAAACATGCTTGCGAGTGCCGAAATAACGAAACCTTAGATTATAAAGCACCCTCAGAGAATCAAATAAACAATAAAGAGGTCAGTAAATCTTTTTTAAAGTAGCGGGGAGTTTGAAAGCTTTCTAAACGTGAACGTAAAGATGATCGACAATTTTTTTGCTGACATTCTAAATCGAGAAGACATTCAGTATAATAAAAAAAAAAATGGTGCCTGTTTTGGAGGGTAACAGTTAAAATTGACACCCCTCGGACAATCATTGTCAACCTTCGCTGACGCGTCGTTTTCCTTGGGGTGGGGTGTTAGTTTTAACTGTTATCCTCCAAAACAGGCACCATTTATATAATGTCGCCCCGAACAAAGTGGGGGGGGGGCGACATATTGCGATTGTACGCATGTTTTTGTTCTCCAGGCTGTTTCTCGGAGATGGCTGGGACAATCTTCCTGAAATTGTTTTCAAAAGACGATCACTAGTTGTAGTTTTGCTGTGTGGTCATTCAGTTTCAAAATGGCTACCGTTGCCAAGGAAGCGTGTGAAAAATAAAGAATTTTGTCCGGAAGTGTTCTCTCTTGTCCTTTGAACATTCATCATGAGACTTTCTTATATTAATGATTAGTAATTGTAGTTGTGCGATTCGCATTTAAAATTTTCAAATTATCGATTGCTGCCATTGTTGATTATTAATTCAATTTTTTTGAGTCATGCAGGCATACGAAAATAATGACGTCGCACCAACGTATATAACGTCGTGATGACAATATACTACTTCTGGTGAAAAATTGTAAAACTTTAAAGTTTTTTTGGAGGAAATTGAGCGAGAACACATACTAATTTTTTTTAATAAATCGATTCTAAATTTAATTCACATTCATTGTATCAAGTAATATAAAATTTCGTCTGCTTCGTTTTAATTTAATAAGTATGGTTTTCAAATGCGTATACCGGCAGAAAAGGGACATTTTACTATATATTTCATTGAATAAGCGTCATCTGTTTCACCAACATTAGCTCATTTGAATTACGATTGCAACCTAACCACGCAGACGAATCTCAAAAAAAATTTCAGAAAGGAAAATTCAAAACGAGAGGAGTTAGCTGACAAATCTTTAGCCTATGTTTTCAGGCAGACAGTACACCCGCGATCTACCTTAAAGGACTGAAACGAGTTGATGGGTGTCCAATCTTCGCTATTGGGTATTGTTTTAGTGATGAAAAAAAAAGAAAGTCTTGCCCAGTTCGGGGCGACATACACTATTGCTTGCAATAGCAGACTTTCTAGTTGTTATTCCTTTCAGGTTTCTTTTGCATTTACTGAGATAGCCAGTTTTAAAGTTATATATGGCGTGACGTATATTAGATAAGTCCAGACTTACTAAAATTAGAATGATCTTTCTATTTGTTTTGTTACTTTATATAAAGATAGAACTTTCCCGTAAATTACACAATTTAAATCAATTGCATTTTATAGATATTTGAGATTTAAAAAA
The DNA here is from genome assembly GCF_032062105.1 of Saccostrea cuccullata. NCBI lineage: Eukaryota > Metazoa > Mollusca > Bivalvia > Ostreida > Ostreidae > Saccostrea > Saccostrea cuccullata. The sequence continues at coordinate 9,899 of NW_026925656.1, forward strand.
ATGACCGACTTATTTCCGACTCGGAATTAGACAAACAGACACAGTTTAGAGTCAGTTTAAATATAGAAACATGGGGATATGTAAATAGCAAATATCAGGTAAATCTACATTTTATTTCGTATTTTTTTAGCTCAGATAAACCATATATAGCTCTAATTGAAAAAAAAAAGCCGAGGGATTTTACAGCAACCACCTCTTCCCCTCCGCCACTTTTATTGGTGTTTCTTACAATTTATATACCGGTATACTTCTTTACTTGTAATTTGTTGCTTATGAGGAACGTATATATATATATATATATATATATATATATATATATATATATATATATATATATATATATATATAATTTGGTGCATTTGCTTTTTTGTGCACTATACTTTTGCTTATTATGTGTTTCTGCCATTATACTATTGGATGAGCTGTTCTTGTGTGTCATATGATTAGGAAGAATTATGTCATGTGCATGTGACTAGTCAGTATGTTTAAGTAGTCATTAACGATATTTTTTGTTTTAAGCCAAGTCAATTAATTGTTGTATAAGTTATCATAGTATGTAATCCGTAGCTTTAGTTGTTTTAGTCATTTGTTCGTTCAAAAAATGACATTTTCACTCAATATTGTGTTTTTAATAATTTATACAAGAGGTTAAGCAAAAACAAGCTGCGAATAGCCAGAATTGTCTTTTCTAATTAAAGGAACAATTATAAAATATGAACTCTTTTGTTTAAAAAAAATCATGAAAGTGGATGGAACAGATGGATCAATGCTTAATTGAAACTACATGTTTCACAGTTTTTCAAATATGATTTCCTTTTTCATGTTTTTTAAATAATGAAATTATTTGAGAAAAAGTCAATGTATATTGAACGTGGTACACAAAAGCTTTTTATTAAGAGTTTTACATAATATTTGCCAATTTCCGCAAATTGCCTGGGCAGAATCAATCAACATCACTTATTTACTTAACAAATGTTATTTTGGTAATATTGTGGACTAATTATAAATATGCTATATATTATAAGGAAAATAATTTCTGTACGTAATCGTAAAAAAAAAATGAAACAGGGTAGAACATAAAGAACGTTCAGAATACACATTTGAAATTCGCAATACGAAATTTAAAATGTGAAATTCAATGTTTAAAATCTAAATAAAGTAATAAGCAGGCAGTTAAGAAACAATTCCTCTCCCATGCTATGTTTGACATTCAAAAAAAAATCCCACACATATAATTTCATGATGAATATTAACCTCATCAAAAACAATTAACTAAAATAAACACTTGGCCCTACACCCAAACTCTAATTTTGTGTGAAAAATTCAAATTAAATAAGACTAATTAATGAGTGATTTCCATCTAGAGGGGTGATGTAGATGCATTAAAGTTGTTAATTGGAAACAAAATCAATTCAATTAAAGTAATGTTGGGTTTCTTCATTTCAGAACCTCAATCTTAAATTGTAAAAAAGCAAAATGACTTGAGTAATTGATTGAATGGTGTTAACGGCAGGTCAATATTACAGCAATATTTTACTGGGTGAGTTGAACGAAGACTGGGCCATTATGTGCCTTTTCGTGTTAAAAGCAACAATTAATGTACTAGTATTAACTGTATGAAGTATTGTCTTGTTATCTAAATGGTTATTATCAATTTAACGTGGACACGATATATTCTGGTGAGCTTGAAATACATGTTAAAGATACCACAGAGTCTCCATGGTCTGACTCATCTGTTTCATATTTAGATATTCTCCTGGAAAACGTTTATGGCAATCTAACAACCAAACTTTATGACAAACGAGATAGCTGTAACTTTCTAGTCGTCAACTTACCTCTGTGGGTATGATAAGGAAGCATATAAATTATTTCTCGGGAAATATAGACTTTTTAAGAAAATTAAATTTGATAAGTTCAAAACCGCTGCTAAACGTAACTATTATTAACTATTGCATTAAGATAAAAGAGTGTCTGACACAAAGACATACACCACCTCCACGGCATCGCTTGACTTCTTTAAATACCGAAATGTTCTTTAATAAACAAAAAAGCAAAGAGATCAACAATACTCCGGAGTTTAATAATATCTTTCAATAAATAATATAGTCAAAAAACATCTATTTTGCCTAAAATGTGCTGCTAGAATCCCCTGTCCTGTCAGTAAAATAAATATTCCAAACATTCGCACGAAACCTTACCCGATGTTTTGAATTTTATACATATGAATCGAGATTGTTTGCAAAACCATGCTTAACTCGGATTCCTACTATTTTAGAAGGCTAACTTACCATCTGTTTAAATCTTATGTTTTTAAGAGTCAAAATCAGCAAGCATCGAGCATTTAGTTAAAAAATGTGGAAAGTGGCATAGAAACAGATTTGGTTAAAACTCATATATAAATTTTCAGAATAAAGGGTATAATAGAAAAAAGCAAGCCAAAAATAATTTTTCACATTGTTGCTATGGAAACCACGCGCCTTTCAAATAGCGTGTTTTGTACTTTATCATGACACTTGAATTTATGGTTAAACAAATATTTTTTATTACTAGTCATTAATAAAAGCTTTTTAAATTATTATTCTATTTATCTAAAAATACTCTATTTTAACAACTGTTGATTATTGAAATTCTCTTCACCTTTTGATAAATAAAACTAGTTTTTGGAGGTTTATTTTGATTTAAAAAACAGCAAATTTGCAGTACTCTGTAAGAAATCTACAACCACATTAAAGCTTATCAACATAAAATATATATTAAACAGTATTTGTCCTAGAAGAATCAAGAAAAAAATCTGCAGGCAACTAAGGCATTTATATATGATAACTGATTTAAATCCATAATTTTCTGTCTTTTTTGCTTCAAATTACCTCCCTTTGGTATAGCTCTCTAACATAGGAGGAATAAACGGTAGTTTGCTTACCTTGTTTTCAATAACAATGTACAGAAGACTAGAAGAAAATTGCAAACTTGGAGCAGTCTGAGCCTCAGTTTTGGTGTTTTCATGAGTCTTAATTACGGTTAGTGACTGAATGTTTTACAATTTACCATTACAACAGTTTCTGAAGAATGTATAACAAAAATTAACCATGCAGGAAAATATGTAACACTTGGCAAGTGTTTTTTTTTGCACATTTCAATTTAATTCTGATTGATTATATATGTTAGCATTACTTTAGTATTTTATAACTAAAAAGAAAAGATTATGCATGGCCTGAGGAAACAAGAGAAGGGGGTATGCCCCTCCCCCCTCCCCGATAATATTGCCGATATTAAACTATAATATGATAAAATGAAATTAAATTCCCCAACTTAGATTGTTTCTGCGGGCCGAACGTGAAAAAGTTGGTCATGATCAGTTACATAACTGTATCCCAAATTATAAAGTTTAATTTGAATTTAGTTTAATTTTGATTTGTTGTATTCACAGCATGTGTGTAACCAAGTCACTCACCAGCTATAATGATTACAACTTGAGTGATGGTCGGGTAAATAAAAATTCTGTATATAGTAATAGATATCTTTATTTACCATTGAAGATAATACCTGCTTTTTACATAAAAAATTATGAATTTATGAAAATCAACACTGTTATGAAATTTCTTTATTTACCATTGAAGATAATACCTGCTTTTTACATAAAAAAATTATGAATTTATGAATATCAACACTATTATGAAATATTTGTAAAATGAAATGAATTTTGTTATGGCGTCGTAAAAAAAAAAGAAAAAGGGACAGGGAGTTAACTCTGTACTTAATATATTTTAGTTTAGGAAAGGGGATTACCTTGGAAGTATTGTGATACAGACAAGTATATAATGTAGTGGACTAGTGGTAACTGAATTGTATATATACCACAGTAAAATAATAAATTGAAAAAAAGGTTTTTGCTGATGTCATCCAGTGTTTACTTATGAAAGAAAATTCATATTCAGCTAACATTTTCACCGGTACCACTGAACTAATTTAAGTCAACTAGGTTCAAATAATAAGTATCATTAGAATTACAGCACATAAATTTTTGAAAAGAATTTCTATACTCTATTTTTTCTTGGGGGGTTATTGGAAAGAAATGAAAACCACAATTTAGAGTTTTGACAAAACCTACAACCAATTGACCTTTTTATTACAAGTTTATGAATTTAAAGAATATCTAAAATCAATACCGTCTCAACTTTGTGTTGTATACTTCTGTTTTTAGAATGAAATTCGCCACTTTAAAGAAAACTCGGAAAGAAGCAGAAACAGAATTGGATGAGCTGATATAGAATTAGACAGGAAAAACGTGTAAATAATACATTTAGTAAAAACGTTAACTTTTTAAAATAAAATGATAAACTAAACCATTGAGATCTCTTGGACTTTAATTGATTCCAATAAACATGCTTTGCATTCATCATCATTGCTCAAGCTCAACTAGAAATGGTTCTTAGTAAGTATCTGAAGGCAAAGCTGTAGAATATTATTACATTTTAATTTTATCACTTTTTCAGATTATCATTATGAGAATACATCATTACAGTACAGACCATTGATGGTGGAAGTGAGTGGATAGTGTTACCGGAGACTCAGGGATCCAGAAAATAGATCCATAAATTGTACAGTGTATTCATGAAAGTGGATCAAATAAAAATGTTCAATCCAAAAGTAACATTCTTTGTCTGTTAGCATTTTTTTATTGATGTAAATCTAACAAGCTAATTCAGAGAATTTGTGTCTCCCGCTTAGGGAAAAAGTAAACCATGCGCAGTTCGGGGCGGGGGTGGGGGTGGGGGTGGGGGTTGGATCCCCCTAATTGAATTTGTAGAATTTTTAAATGTATACATGTATACTGAAGCAAATAAAATATGTCAATATTGATATAATGATCTGATTATGTGTATAGAAGATTCTTTTTATGTGGATTATTTATCACAACGTAATGATGATTTTATGAGTTTGTACAAGCTAGACCTCATAATTTTTTTCATTTCACATGCTGAATACTATCATTTAGTAAAAAAAAAGAATTTCGCATGTGAAGCAGGAGACATACCACTGCGCCACGGAACTGCTGTAAAATTTCGACAATTATATGCAAATATGAAGTCACATACATATATATATTCACGTTTGATATCGTCAAAAATTTACACAAAACATGGTGTCTAATTCAACCTTTATTAAACAGTTCTGGTAAATGTGATAGGAATATAAATTCTGCCGAGAACCTGTTTTATACGCAATAACTCTCCTCATGCCCCTGTGCTAAAAATAGCGACATGTAATACTATAAATACTAATAAAACAAACGGGGCGGGACACTTTGAGAGAGGTCCTAGGAAGTTTTGGTATAAAATACATTGCATAAGCTCAAAATCTTCTTGAAATATCGCCCGGAAATGATAGTGTTACACACAGAGAGAATGTATAAATTTACGACCTTTAACTTTGACCTTTTTGACCTCAAAATCAATAGGGGTCTTCATAATGCCACGGGGAGTTGTTATGTAAAATTTCATTGCAATAGCTCAAATGGTTCTAGAGATACTGTGTGGAAAGGAAAGTGTTATAACAGACAGAATTTGTTTATTTATGACCTTGACCTTTGACTTTTTGACCACAAAATCAATAGGGTTCTTCTTTAGTCCATAGGGAGTAACTGTTGCTATGCTAAATTTCATTGCAAAAGCTCAGAGGGTTCTCGAGATATCGTGTGCAAACGAAAGCGTTCCTGACAGACAGAAAGACAGCTAGACGGAAGGACAAACGGACAAACTCGGGAGGGGGGGGGTGTGGTTAAACATTAGGGTACGTTGAGAAAAAAGTTGGGTGGGGGATGTCATCCCCCCTACCCAACCCAAACCTGATGCTACATGCCTGATTGACATGGTTTTACTTTATAATTATGTGAGCTGTCATAGTGACTCTCTTTCATAAACAAGAATTATTGTGAGCAAGCTAATAAAATGATACCAACCCTCCTGCTATTGCATTAAATGTTTTCTATTACAAAAAAGGTCTAAATACTAATTTGAAACCTTTTAAAATTTTACTAGTGCAGATATACATACCAAAAATGACCATGACAAATACTCAAGTCATAGGTAGTAAAACCGATGTGTTGAGCACAAACTTCCAATTTCCCTTCATTCTAAGTTAAATATGTAAATGTGCCAAACTCATATAGTACACTTTTACTGCAGTGACCTTGAAAAAGCTATGTCCTTGAGTCAAGGGCAAACATGTTCAAATGAATTTTGGTCAAGGTAATGACAAACCTTCAGCTTAAAAATAATTCCCAAGATGAAACCAAGTCTTTTCATTAGAATGTTACAGAATGGGCAAAGGTTGCACTTTTCTTCCACCAATGACCTTGAACTTGTTCAAATGACCTTGATTCAAGTTTTTGACACATCTCTCGATCGCAAGCAATCTTAATATCAAGTATGAACTTTCAGTGGCACTTCATTGAAATGTTAAAATTTTACATACACATGGATCGGTGAACAAGGTGATTCCTACCCCCCCCCCCCCTTTTTCCTAGTTTCGTTTGTGAGGAATATAAAATTCCTTTTGAAATTGAATGTGCATTTGTTTATTAACAATAGTAAAGTTATGAGTATGCTTTGATCAGAACCAATATGGCCAATATAATGGACACTGAACATGTATTCAAATTACCCCCACCCCTTCAAAAAAGCTTTTAAATGCCAGATTTTCACACATTTTAACCATTTGTAACTTTTTTCTGCTAAAGTTGCCTGCAAATTTTATTGTATAGATATGACATATAGATAACCCCTAACAAGATCATACCATTCATTTTTCCAGCAGTGGTTGTAGATTTTGTGAATAAAGTGATAAACATATGTAACTTTTTTCAAAATTAATAAGCATTGACGCCATGTTCTTTTCCCGTTGTCATGGCAACAATATCACTACAGAAATTTTGTTTTTCCTATTTTTGGAGAATAAGGTAATTCCATCTTTTAACAAATAAAGTAACCAAAATACCTTATCTTATCACGTTCAGAAAAAATATTCGTAGAAAAATGTCTAAAAATCATTGATTTTCATAAGGATTTATGAACCCGTTGCTAAGGAAATGAATTTCCTTGGATACCAGTCCCTTCATAGGTTCGAAAAAAATTTTAATTGTGTTTTAGCATTAGGTAAGACAATATCTTTCATATACCAAAAGCTTTTGAAAAAATAAAATTTTGACTTTCCATTCAATGCTCGATGCTTGCTGATTTTGACTCTTAATTATTTGTAAAATTCAAAAAGTTTCAGGGGCAATAACTCACTGAAGGGGTCACCGAATACTTTCGCTGTGAATAGATTGAAGAGTCCCCTTAATTAGTTGAAGACATTCATAAAGGTTTCATACCTCTGCGGTTTACGGTTTCTGAGGAGTAGCGATAACAAGCATTTCTTGCGAAAGGGGCAATAACTTCGAAAGCGGTCAAGGTTCATTTACGCAGGGTCAACTGCAAACATGTTTTACGGAGTACATTCCTATGAACTATAAATCTTTTCGATATATCTTCAAACAAAAAAACATGCGGCGGAAAAATAATAAAAAAAAAGAACTAGGAGACTTATTGTTCACAGAACAATAAGAGGTCTTTCCACCTTCTTTAAATTTTAAATTTTTTGTATACCTGACTCCTAAAAATTAAATTCCATGAAAAAGAAACCAGAACTCTCTTAAAGCATAGAAAAAATGAAAATTAAACAAAGAAAAAAATAATGACCTTGACCTTTGACCTTGAAAAATATTCAAGGTCAAAGGTCAAGGGTCACAATGCAGTTGCCCCCATGCTTCTATGAATTATAGTTTTCAAGTTTTAAGGTTTAATAGTAAGTATAAAGAACTTAAAGGGCAATAACTTATATAAGGGGTCATCAGATCCATTTGCACTTACACAGTGAAGTAAGGCCTAAAGACCCTTAAGATATTAGTAAAGATTTGGTGTCTCCACAGTCTACGGTATCGGAGGAGTAGCAATAACAAGGTTTTTTGCACAAGGGGCAATAACTTTTAAAAGGTTTAATCTTAGGGGGGCAAGAGTGAAATCTTTGAAACAGTTCTAAAAGTACATGGTAATGATGCATAAACATTAAGTATATGTTTAAAGACAAAAGAAATATAAAAAGAGCTAAATTTTCCATTTTGGAATGACCTTGACCTTTGACCTTTACATGAATTTGAAGGTCAAAGGTCAATGAATCTTATGCAGTTGGTCCCATGTCTCTACGACTTGTCGTTTTGAAAATTTTTAATTATTTGTAATATTCAAAAAGTTTCAGGGGCAATAACTCATTGAAGGGGTCACCGAATGCTTTCGCAATGAATAGATTGAAGAATCCTCATAATTAGGCAAAGCCATTGGTGAAAGTTTCATACCTTTACGGTTTACGGTTTCAGAGGAGTAGCGATAACAAGGGTTTTTAGCACAAGGGGCAACAACTTTTAAAAGGGTCAATCTTAGGGGCTAAGATTTATATCTTTGAAAGAGTTTCAAGAGTACATATTAAAGACATAAGATAGATCGTATATGTTTAAGGACATAAGAGCTATTAAGAGAAATTTATTTCTCATATTTGGAATGACCTTGACCTTTGACCTCAACATGAATTTAAAGGTCAAAGGTCAATGAATCTTATGCACTTGGTCCCATGTCTCTACGACTTCCTGTTTTAAAAATTTTTAATTTTTGATAAAATTTATAATTTTTGAGGGGCAGTAACTCATTGAAGGGCTCAAAGAAATATTTAGCAATGAATAGATTGAAAAGTCTCCTAAATTAGTTGACGACATTGGTGAAGGTTTTGTAATTCTACTGTTCACGGTTTCTGAGGAGTAGCGATAACAAGCTTTACAGTGAAAGGGGCAATAACTACGTAAAGGGTCAAAGTTCTAACGTAAGGGATCGAAGTCAAAACATGGGGGGTCGTTTTTCGGAATAACTTTGAATATCCAGTATCATGAACTATAAAGTTTTTCGATAAGTCTTACGGTGTCAAAACATAAGGTAAGAAATAAAATAAAAAACAGAAGCATTTCAAGAGGTCTTTCCACAGAAAGGTGGAAAGACCTAACTAGGAGACTTATTGTTCACAGAACAATAAGAGGTCTTTCCACCTTCTTTAAATTTTAAATCTGACTCTTAAAAATTAAATTCCATGAAAAAGAAACCAAAACTCTCTGAAAGCATACAAAAAATGAAAATTTAAAAAAAAAAAATGAATGACCTTGACCTTTGACCTCGAAAAATATTCAAGGTCAATGGTCAAGGGTCACAATGCAATTGACCCCATGCTTCTATGCCTGATAGTTTTCAAGTTATAAGGTTTAATAGTAAGTACAAAGAACTTAAAGGGCAATAACTCATATGAGGGGTCATCAGATCCATTTGCTCTTATACAGTGAAGTTAGGCCTAAAGACCCTTAAGACATTAGTGAATGTTTGGTGTCTCAACAGTCTACGGTTTCGGAGGAGTAGCGATAACAAGGTTTTTCGCACAAGGGGCAATAACTTTTAAAAGGGTTAATATTAGGGGATATGAGTGTAATCTTTGAAACAGTTTTATGAGTACATATTAATGATGCATAGACATTAAGTATATGTTGAAAGACAAAAGAGATATAGAAAGAGCAAAATTTCCATTTTTGGAATGACCTTGACCTTTGACCTTTACATGAATTTGAAGGTCAAAGGTCAATGAATCTTATGCAGTTGGTCCCATGTCTCTACGACTTGTCGTTTTGAAAATTTTTAATTATTTGTAATATTCAAAAAGTTTCAGGGGCAATAACTCAGTGAAGGGGTCACCGAATACTTTCGCAATGAATAGATTGAAAAAACCCCATAATTAGGCAAAGCAATTGGTGAAGGTTTCATACCTTTACGGTTTACGGTTTCAGAGGAGTAGCGATAACAAGGGTTTTTAGCACAAGGGGCAACAACTTTTTAAAGGGTCAATCTTAGGGGCCAAGAATTATATCTTCTAAAGAGCTTCAAAAGTACATATTAAAGATATAAAATAGATAGTATATGTTTAAGGACATAAGAGCTATTAAGAGAAATTTATTTCTCATATTTGGAATGACCTTGAACTTTGACCTTGAAATGAATTTGAAGGTCAAAGGTCATTGAATGTTATGCAGTTGGTTTCATGTCTCTACGACTTTTCGTTTTGAAAATTTTTAATTTTTTGAAAAATTTATAAACTTTCAGGGGCAATTACTCATTGAAGGGGTCAAAGAAAAATTTCGCAATGAATAGATTGAAAAGTCTCCTAAATTAGTTCGAGACAATGGTGAAGGTTTTGTATCTCTACGGTTTACGGTTTCTGAGGAGTAGCGATAACAAGCTTATTGGTGAAAGGGCCAATAACTGCGTAAGGGATCGAAGTCAAAACATGGGGGGTCGTTTTTCGGAATAACTTTAAATATCCAGTATCATGAACTAAAAAGTTTTTTGATAAGTCTTACGGTGTCAAAACATAAGGTGAGAAATAAAATAAAAAACAGAAGCATTTCAAGAGGTCTTTCCACAGAAAGGTGGAAAGACCTAACTAGGATACTTATTGTTCACAGAACAATAAGAGGTCTTTCCACCTTCTTTGAATTTCAAATTTGTTTCATATCTGACTCCTAAAAATTAAATTCAATGACAAAGAAACCAAAACTCTCTTTAAGCATAAAAAGAAGAAAATTAAAAAATAAATTGAAATGACCTTGACCTTTGACCTTGAAAAAATTTTCAAGGTCAAAGGTCAAGGGTCACAATGGAATTGACCCCATGCTTCTATAACTTATAGTTTTCAAGTTATAAGGTTTAATAGTAAGTACAAAGAAGTAAAAGGGCAATAACTCATATAAGAGGTCATGAGATCCTTTTGCACTTATACAGTGAAGTTAGGCCTAAAGACCCTTAAGACATTAGTGAAGGTTTGGTGTCTATACGGTCTACGGTTTCAGAGGAGTAGCGATAACAAGGTTTTTCGCACAAGGGGCAATAACTTTTAAAGGGGTTAATGTTAGGGTACAAGAGTAAAATCTTTGAAACAGCTTTAAAAGTACATGTTAATGATGCATAGATATTAAGTATATGTTAAAAGACAAAAGAGATATAAAAAGAGCTAAATTTCTCAGTTTTGGAATGACCTTGACCTTTGACCTTTGCATGAATTTCATGATCAAAGGTCAATGAATCTTATGCAGTTGGTCCCATGTCTTTATGACTTCTCATTTTAAAATTTTTTAATTATTTGTAAAATTAAAAAAGTTTCAGGGGCAATAAATCATTGAAGTGGTCACCGAATACTTTCGCAATGAATAGATTGAAGAGTCCCCTTAATTAGTCAAAGACATTGGTGAAGGTTTCATACCTCTACGGTTTATGGTTTCAGAGGAGTAGCGATAACAAGTATTTCTTGCGAAAGGGGCAATAACTTCGAAAGGGGTCAGGGTTCATTTACGCAGGGTGAACTGCAATAATCTTTTACGAAGTACATTCTTATCGACTAAAAATCTTTTCGATAAATCTTGAAACTCAAAATCACACGGCGGAAAAATAAGAAGAATAAGAAACAGAAGAATACCAATAGGTCTTTCCACGGAAAGGTGGAAAGACCTAATAAAAAACAGAACAATTTCAATAGGTCTTTCCACGGAAAGGTGGAAAGACCTAATAATAATAAACAGAACAATTTCAATAGGTCTTTCCACAGAAAGGTGGAAAGACCTAATAAAAACACTAGTAAACTAATTGTTCAGAGAACAATGAGACGTCTTTCCACCTTTTTAAGTGTTTCAATATCATTTGGGCTGAAAAAAATAGGAAAAAAGCAAGAAAATAAATAAAACAGCAAAATTCTCATTTCTCTACTAGGATTTTAGATCGGGCTCGCAGTTGGTATAATTTTACCGTAAACAGACTTCCTAGATTGTAGTCGACTCGGGGATAAGCAGCAATTCATTGATCACGCAAAGAGAGCACATAAAAAACATTGTAACACGCTCCTATGTGTATATATGAGCTTGAATGAGATTGTTTTCGAGTTAAGATGTAAGGGGTAAGGTCTGATTAAAATTATGATATAGCTATTAATATGAATAACATGCATTTGAACTGCGCATCAAGACGGAAGCGTAAGTGAAAACGTTGTGAAAAGTCCCATGTGTACCTTCATCATATGTGCATTATACCTGTATTAAAGAGATATTTGAAAATATCCGATTTGAGTTGTTTAATGTTTTAAATGGATGGCGATAAATTATTTAAGAGTATGTGAGAAACATAGCAAGAGATGCAAGGCAGTTTTGTAATTATGGAAAAGGAAAACAGAGAATCGGGTTCGGGTTTTAACATTCCTGACCGAAATAGACATGAAATTCAATGTAAGTAGCATAAATAAATTTCCAAACACATGTAATTCTAGATGGGAAACACAGGGAATAAACGTGCATTTCTTTTTACTATGCTGAAAGTCGCTATTTCTTGGGATTGTGTTATTCTAGGGGGAAAAAAAATCAAATTTCAGATGAAATCAAGATTCATTTCATTCATATTAAATCCAAATAAAATTGAAATAAATTCCATACATTACCAAGAAAGAACGCAAGAATACTTGGCATTAAAATGTCGTAATAGAGCAGGAGAATCGAATGATATTAACAACAATTGCAGAAATAGCCAATACGGGCTTTAATTAATTTTTATGCTCAGCAATAACTAAATTTCAGACAGAAAAAAAAATGCAGATTTTGCCGATTTCCCCTAGAATTTCATTATATTTTAGAGACTCACCTTAAAACTCTCAGGACACTTTCTTTAAGGTCTCTTCTTGCTTTTACTCCAAATCTTATGTTGATATATCGTGACTTTTGACTTGTACACATTTTTTCTATGCTGCTGTTGGTTTTTTTTTTAAAGGGGGGGGGGGGGAGGTATAAGCATTTGTTAGAGTAAGAGTTGCAAATACCTCAACGACCTTAAGCTTGATTGAGACCTTTGGGTCAATAAGAGGTCAAAGGTCAAGGTCATTTATCAAGGTCAAAGGTCAAGGTCATCAAAAAAAAAAAAAAAAAAGAAAAGAGAGAGATAAACTTGAGATGTAACGGGGACCGTCTAACACTTGAAGCTGAATGTAGATAAAGGTAATGAATATTTCTTTATTACTTTTTGAGTAAGGGGTCAAAGGTCGAGGTCAAATATCAAGGTCAAAGGTCAAGGTCATTTGGATTTTAAGCTTAAATCGACAATTTCTCTAGTTTTTTAATGACCTTGACCTTTGACCTTGACCTAATCTTCAAGGTCAAAGGTCAAAAGATCTCATGCAGTTGGGCCCATGTCTTTATGACTTGTTAAGAAGTTTTTAGTTCTTCGTAAACATCATAACCTTGCAGGGGGAGTAACTACTTAAAATGGTTTAGGAAATCTTTCGCACTAATGGAATGAGAAGTGTTCTAAATTAGTCGCAGACATTGTTGAAGGTTTTGTACCTCTACGGTTTATGGTTTCGGAGGAGTAGCGATAACAAGGGTTTACACTGAAAGGGGCACTAACTTTCAGAGGTTTCAATTTTAGGGGACACGCATGGAATCTCTAAAATGGTTTTAAGAGTACATACTAAAGTTGCAAAGATGTTTAGAATATGGTTAAGAACAAAAAAGCTATAAAAAATGCGTAATTTTACATATTTTGAATGACCTTGACCTTTGACCTTGACCTCCATTTTAAGGTCAAAGGTCAATGAATCTTTTGCAGTTGGTCCCATGTCTCTACGCCTTGTCGTTTTAGAAAAATTCTTGATATTTGTAAACATTGCAAACATTCAGGGGCAATAATTCATTATAGGAGTTTACGAATCCTTTCGCAATGTTTGATTGGAGAGTCTACTAAGTCAGTCGTAAACATTAATAAAGGTTTGGAATCTCTGCGGTTTATGGTTTCGGAGAAGTAGCGATAACAAAAATTTCTTGCGAAAGGGGCAATAACTTTGAAAGGGGTCAAGGTTCATTTACGCAGGGTGAACTGCAATAACGTTTTACAGAGTACATTCTTATGGACCATAAATCTTTTCGATATATCTTCAAACAAAAAAACATGCGGCGGAAAAATAATAAAAAAAATAAAAATAATAATAACTAGGAGACTTATTTTTTACAGAACAATAAGAGGTCTTTCCACCTTCTTTGAACTCTGTTTTATATCTGACTCCTAAAAATTAAATTCCATGAAAAAGAAACCAGAACTCTCTTAAAGCATAGAAAAAATGAAAATTAAAAAAAAAAAGAATGACCTTGACCTTTGACCTTGAAAAAATATTCAAGGTCAAGGGTCACAATGCAATTGACCCCATGCTTCTACCACTTATAGTTTTCAAGTTATAAGGTTTAATAGTAAGTACAAAGAAGTTAAAGGGCAATAACCCATATAAGGGGTCATCAGATTCTTTTGCACTTATACAATGAAGTTAGGTCTAAAGACCCTTAAGACATTAGTGAAAGTTTGGTGTCTCTACGGTCTACAGTTTCGGAGGAGTAGCAATAACAAGGTTTTTCACACAAGGGGCAATAACTTTTAAAAGGGTTAATCTTAGGGGACAAAAATGAAATTTTTGAAACAGTTTTAAGAGTACATATTAATGATACATAGACATTAAGTATATGTTCAAAGACAAAAGAGATACAAAAAATGCTAATTTTCTTATTTTTGGAATGACCTTGACCTTTGACCTTACACGAATTTTAAGGTCAAAGGTCAATGAATCTTATGCAGTTGGTCCCATGTCTCTACGACTTCTTGTTTTGAAAATTTTTAATTATTTGTAAAATTCATAAAGTTTCAGGGGCAATAACTCATTGAAGGGGTCACCGAATACTTTCGCAATGAATAGATTGAAGAGTCCCCTTAATGAGTTGAAGACATTCATAAAGGTTTCATACCTGTACGGTTTACGGTTTCGAAGGAGTAGCGATAACAAGCATTTCTTGTAAAAGGGGCAATAACTTCGAAAGGATTCAAAGTTTATTTACGCAGGGTTTAACTAAAAAATCATTTAAGAAGTACATTCATATAAACTATAAATCTTTTCGATAACTTAAGAAACAAAAAACCATTCGGCGGAAAAATAATAATAATAATAACTAGGAGACTTATTGTTCACAGAACAATAAGAGGTCTTTCCACCTTCTCTGAACTCTGTTTTATATCTGACTCATAAAAATTAAATTCCATGAAAAAGAAACCAAAACTCTCTTAAAGCATAGAAAACTAAAAATGAAAATAAAAAAAAATGACCTTGACCTTTGACCTTGAAAAAATATTCAAGGTCAAAGGTCAAGGGTCACAATGCAATTGACCCCATGCTTATACCCCTTATAGTTTTCAAGTTATAAGGTTTAATAGTAAGTACAAAGAAGTTAAAGGGCAATAACTCATATAAGGGGTCATCAGATTCTTTTACACTTATACAATGAAGTTAGGTCTAAAGACCCTTAAGACATTAGTGAAGGTTTGGTGTCTATAGGGTCTACAGTTTCGGAGGAGTAGCGATAACAAGGTTTTTTGCACAAGGGGCAATAACTTTAAAAAGGTTCAATCTTAGGGGACAAGAATGAAATCTTTAAAACAGTTTTAAGAGTACATATTACTGATGCATAGACATTAAGTATATGTTGAAAGACAAAAGAGATACAAAAAGAGCTAATTTTCTCATTTTTGGAATGACCTTGACCTTTGACCTTTACATGAATTTTAAGGTCAAAGGTCAATGAATCTTATGCAGTTGGTCCCATGTCTCTACGACTTGTTGTTTTGAAAATTTTTAAGAGTCAAAATCAGCAAGCATCGAGCATTTAGTTAAAAAATGTGGAAAGTGGCATAGAAACAGATTTGGTTAAAACTCATATATAAATTTTCAGAATAAAGGGTATAATAGAAAAAAGCAAGCCAAAAATAATTTTTCACATTGTTGCTATGGAAACCACGCGCCTTTCAAATAGCGTGTTTTGTACTTTATCATGACACTTGAATTTATGGTTAAACAAATATTTTTTATTACTAGTCATTAATAAAAGCTTTTTAAATTATAATTCTATTTATCTAAAAATACTCTATTTTAACAACTGTTGATTATTGAAATTCTCTTCAGCTTTTGATACATAAAACTAGTTTTTGGAGGTTTATTTTGATTTAAAAAACAGCAAATTTGCAGTACTCTATAAGAAATCTACAACCACATTAAAGCTTATCAACATAAAATATATATTAAACAGTATTTGT
>NW_026925657.1:0-26697 GCF_032062105.1 Saccostrea cuccullata
ACTGAATGGGTTGGCGTTACGCCATTGGCTGAAATCAGGTATTTAATTGTTTTCATTTTCAAGTAAAATTAATGACCTTTGAAATAAATGATGGGATGGGGGATGTTTGGAGAAAGAATTTAATTTACAGGGAAGATTTTGGGAGTGGGGGTTGATTTTTTATGCCGCGTGTTATTGCTACAATGTCTATAAGTTGAAAATAACTGCAATTTTGACCTATAAACGCCACGGGACCATATATTTTTTTCAGTATTTTTTGTAAGGGCTTAAAACAAAGTTTGAAATGATGCTAAAGATTTTTCTGAAATTGTCATAGTAAAGTACTGAGAGGGCCTAAGATTTGTATGGAGTTCTATGGGAAAATAATTAGTGGTCTTTTCCCATTTCTTCGATTCCGCCATATTTAATCGAAGATTTTGGCCACCTGTACCGGCGATATATAACCTTGTAGAATTGTTTCACTTGAGTGATTTTCTAGCCTGACTGTCGACATGTACACATCTCCGATAGCAAAGTTGTCATAAATCCATAAACTTACCCAAAACATGTTTTAAAAGTTAAAACCCAACAAAAACTATAACAAAACTGAGAAGTAAATAATTTTTGAATGCATTTGCTGCAATTTAGAAAAAAAATAACACGGAAAACAGGAAAAACCGTTTGGATATGCACGCATGCAGGTCGAGAATATGCATCGAACGCAGTGATGAAGATATTTACCTGAATACTGCTATCGTTACAGGGATGTGCACATGTCTAAAGAAATATCCTATTTTACTTTTATTGAAATATGCATCTCAGAAGTCATGTAATCCATTGCTAACTGAACAGAAAATAATTTTCACCACATAGCACTGAACATTTTCGGAATCTCATACACCTGACACCGTACTACGGACTGCGGACTTTCGAACAAAAGACGGCTCTCAGGGAAATACGTTTTCGGTCTTTCTTAAAGCCGCTTAATCTGAAACAGGCGCATATTATCTTATACTGTAAAATACGTCATTACATAGAAAATGTATTTTAAAAAAAATAAAATTGATTTAATAGTTTATTACAACAATCCTTACAAAGAAAACAGATCAAAAACCTTATACTGAAAACAGAACTTCAGGACGGGAAGTTAAGATCTTAATTTTTCGAAGGTGGTTTCACACGGTATCAACATAGGATTATTTTTTGTGTGACCTAACAATTTTTTTAACTTTTGAATTTTGATACCTTTTAAAAGAAAAAGACCCTGGGGATATAATTTAACAAAAGTTGACACAATTTAGGGACAATTATTTTTGAAGAAGAAAAACGAATATATTTTTTCTCGATTAGAATCGGACTAAGCGGCTCTAACTTTAGTGTACCTATTTTCACTATTCTGGGATTTTTTCCATGCATGTTACAAAATTTCTACATGGAAACAGATAAAAGAATCAACATAATTACAAGCGTAATTTGTGTTTATTGAGTAATTAAAATGTATCTAATAAATGCATTTTGATTATATGCACAAACGTGTAGGTATTGTACAAGTATCTGCAATACTTTTTAGTAATGTGAATAAATCAAAGATTGTGTTCGAATCTTCAGGGGCGTAGGCCGCGTAGCTTCCATTGTGGCAATGAGGCAACCGCCTCACTAAATTTTTCAGGAACATTTCCCTTCCCACAATTAATTAATAATACATCGCAGAAAACATTTATTTCTTAAAACCAAATGTTTTTATTTATCATTTAAATAAATCTATGAATTACTGTCCTGCTTCAAATTTCATGAGATCGGGCTCTATAGTTCTAAAGCCTAATTTTTTTGGAAATATATATATGGACCACAAGAACAAGGGACAGACAAAGTTGAAAACCTCTCTATGGAAAAAGGAAATATGAAAGTCTAGAATTGCCATCAAATATTTCACAAACCCTGTAAACTAGTGAATAATTTTAGTATTTTCCAAATGATGCCGAATTCAGTTACTGATTTCGTGAATAAAAAGGCCCGTAACTCTTAGGTTCAAGCATTAAACATTAAAGGGGGGGGGGGGGATAAAATCACTTTATATCAACTTCTGTACGCAAATTTTAAAACTTTTGTTAAAATTTAAAGCATAAAATAGAATGAAAATGAATTGGAGATATTTATAAAACTCTAACACACGTACAGAAATAGAACATTTTTATAATAGCAAGATTCCTTGGCTAGTTTTGGATTAATACGAATCGTTTTTTAAAATGCTTCTTTTTATTCATTTTAGTCCAACTGGTTAGATAAAAGAGGGTGCATTTTTTAATACGTGTTTTTTCTTTAAATATCTATAAATTGATCTTAGTCTAACACCCCCCCCCCCCCCCCCACACACACACACACCATATTCAGGTGATAGATATTCACTGTCTACCTTAATACACTTAATGAGAAAATCACTTATTAGTTATATACTCAACAACTGAAAAAAGAATTTAGTGAAATATACCATCATTAATTTATTATGTTAATCATATTTTTAAGTTGAAATTAAACAACACATTCTGTTAAGTCAAGAGGTTATTTGTATCTTCATAAAAAAAATTAATAACTAGATGCTGTCATGAGACAGTAATACCCGCACTATGGTGTTTGCCTCTAAATACACACTCCTTCATATTGGACTTTCCAAGGAAGAAGTCAAAATAATTCTATAATTATCACCGTACATGTATTCGTCAAATTGAACATAAAATTTTCAGGTGACCATATGATCTATGAGCCTCATATATGTAAATAAATTTTGAATACTCAATTCATTACCAGTCTGAAATAACAGAATTTAATTAATGATTGAAGTAAATTACCTAATTAGATTCAGAGAAATATTTTGCCCATAATTTGGAACTTTTTAAATTTACTTTCTCAACGACATAAAATATTATTTTAGTACAAAGCGTTTTTGATGAATTTATCAAAATGTACAAACTGAATTTAGTACTTGGTCGGGGAAAAAACCCCATTGAAAATACAACCCGATTAATTTGTAATGCCTATCTCTCTCTCTCTCTCTCTCTCTCCTCCCCCACACACACACACACACACTCTCTCACTCTCACATTTTTTTTAAAAATAGACCTAGATGGCAAAGTTATGTTAAAACATAGTTTATTATGATAGTTTGAAATTTGTTCTTGTACTAAACACTTTTACGTGTGAACATCTTATTTTTTACATTCACATTGGGTTTGCATCACCGATTATCATATTTATAGATATCACCTCTCGGCACACCTCGGCCGATTCATACTGGCAACGGAATCAGCAAAGGTTTGTCGAATGAGATTATTTAGCACATGTATGCTGACGATGCAGTGTGGTCAGTTAAAATCATTTGTGTTTTAATTGGATTATATAGATTATATTTCATGAATTCGTTGTCACGACCTATGACATTCAGTAAGTACAAGATTT
The DNA here is from genome assembly GCF_032062105.1 of Saccostrea cuccullata. Taxonomy (NCBI): domain Eukaryota; kingdom Metazoa; phylum Mollusca; class Bivalvia; order Ostreida; family Ostreidae; genus Saccostrea; species Saccostrea cuccullata. The sequence continues at coordinate 3,433 of NW_026925657.1, forward strand.
AGTATAGATTGCATAAAAATAAATAAATGCAAATGGTTAGGTTGAAGTTCAAAAAAGGATCAAAGATCATCGCATGCCACAGTCGACAAATTTTACATTGTCAAGTTATCTCCTGTTGCGGACATTCAGTATATATACAGGCGCAGATCCAGAATTTTTTTTTTCAGAAGGGGGGGGGGGGGGTCACACCTCAGTCAAAAAAATCAGCCCAAGATTTCCTGAGAAGCAAATAAAATATAATAATAAAAACAATGATGGTGGAGTCCCTGTTTTCTAAGGGGGAGGATCTCCAAAGTCATTTTTTATTCTCTACAGTACATAGTCTTATTTAAATAACTGCTAATTCCAGGGGGGGGTCTGATCTCCCTAGCCACTGACTCCCCTGTACCTGAAATGACAATTGATCTTATGACTCCATAATAGAAGATTTTTTTTTCATTTGACTATATATACATACAACATGTATTTTGTTTCCTATGTTTATGTATGTTTGTCTGTCTACAGAAACTTAATTTAACCTTGCCCATAAGTTTTAAGTGGATTGGGCTATACACATGGCTTCAATATTTCATAGGTAAATTTCTTTTAGCAAAACCTTTTAATGGGTACCACCAATTTTGACCTCTTGTTCTCTTGACCTTGGAGTTTGACCCACTTTTACAAGAAAAATACCTTAAACTTGGCCTAAGTTTTGAACAGGTGGTGCTAGGACTTTCATGCTCTAACATGTGTAATCATTGTGAACTTTCAACAGGTATAATTATTTTTGACCTAGACCTTAGAGTTGAACCCATTTTAACTTTAACCTTGGCAATAACTTTTGAACAGGTGAGGAAGTTCTAGGGATTTCTCTCTTTTTTCACATGTGTATTCCTTGTGACAAGACTTTCCCTTTGATACCAACAATTTTGACCCTTTGACCTTGACCTTGGAGTTTGACTTACATTTGAGAAACTTCAACCTTTGCCAAAAGCTGCCATAACAGTTGCTGTCACAACAAATAACAAATTACTAAAAAAAACACAGTATACATGTACATATTTTATATTCAACAGATATACATCTGGTCATATCTCTAGTTCTCCCTTGAATGAGACATGGTGATTTAAATTTTAAAAATAATTATGATAAGAGTTGAAAAGGTTGTGCATATCAAAATATACTAAGCTCTGCGGATGAATTAGATATACCAGTTTAGCTTTATTTTGCTACCCAAAGCACCTTGATTAATTATTTATAAGCATACTGTTTTCTGAAATGTACTGATTTCTGTTGTCCATCTGTTTGTCTGCAAACTTTTCACATTAACTTCTTATGAACCACAGGGCCAATTTCAACCACTTTTCATTTAAATATGCAGGGGACTTATTCCAACATAAATCTTCTTCTCAAGAACAGCAAAGACATTTATTGTTCCCCATTTTTGCTAAAGTAGGGTACATTAAATCTCATTTGTTTGTCAATCTGCCCATCTGTCACAATAAATTTAACCTCGGTCATCATGGTCAGATATTTTGAATGAGAAGATACAGGACTTTTATATTAAACATGTGTATTAGTATTAAATGGGACAATACCATTCTAAATACACTATGATTTTTATTACCCATGACCTTGAAGTTTGACCTAATTTCATAAACAAATTAATTGCTTTGAATTGATCATTTTGAAAGATAAATGAAAGAGCATTCATATTACCTGTGATAAGACCTTTCCAAATGTATCATGACTTTTTGACTCTGTGACCTTGACCTTGAAGTTTAACTTAGTTTTCATTAATGTTGTATTTCCTTTTCATTGAGAAGAAATTTGACTTTCACATTTCAAGTGAACATTACCCATAACAAGATGTTTCCCAACATGCTATGAATTTTTACCCCTTGACCTTGATGTTTTAACAAAATTTCAAAAGAGTGAACTCTCCCAAAAGAGGATAAGACCACTGTTTAAAACGAAAAGGAGTTTAGGGAAGACTGGGCTTTTTCCATAAAAAACGTCATTTTTCGACCCTCATTTGACCCCCCGGGCAAAATCAAAATTCCGATACCTAACTGCACATCTACATGACCCCACAAACCATGTTCCAAAAGATGATTAGGCTGCTGAATAAAATGTAAGAGGAGTTCAGGGAAGAAGGGGCTTTTAGCATAAAAAACGTCATTTTTCAACCCCCATTTGACCCCCTGGGGCAAAATGAAAATTCAGAAACCTTACTACACATCTGCATGACCCCACCAACCATCTCCCAAAAGATGATTAGGCTGCTGAGTAAAATGTAAGAGGAGTTCAGGGAAGAGGGATCTTTTTGCATTACAAAAGTCATTTTTCGACACCCATTTGACCCCCCAGGGCAAAATCAAAATTCCGAAACCTTACTGCACATCTACATGACACCACCAACCATCTCCGAAAAGATGATTAGGCTCCTGAGTAAAATGTAAGAGGAGTTCAGGGAAGATGGGGCTTTTTGCATAAAAAACGTCATTTTTCGACCCCCATTTCACCCCCCGGGGCAAAATCAAAATTCCAAAACCTTACTGCACATCTACATGACCCTCCCAACCATCTTCCAAAAGATGATTAGGCTGCTGAGTAAAATATAAGAGGAGTTCAGGCAAGGCGGGGCTTTTTGCTTAAAAAACGTCATTTTTCGACCCCCATTTAACCCCCTGGGGCAAAATCAAAATTTCGAAAGCTTACTGTTCATCTACATGACCCCACCAACCATCTCCCAAAAGCTGGTTAGGCTGCTGAGTGAAATGTAGAAGAAGTTCAGGGAGGATGGGGCTTTTTGTATAAAAAACGTCATTTTTCGACCCCCATTTGACCCCCAGGGGCAAAATCAAAATTCCAAAACCCTACTGCACATCTACCCAGATAGCATGACTATGTTGGGCCAACATTTGTTAAAAGTTGTATGGTTGGCGTTGGGGGAACGGAGCGTTGGGCTAACGTTGGACCAATGTTACAAAGTCAACCTTCTCGACCATGACGGAATTCCTATGTTGGCCCAACGTTGGTCCAACGTAAGCAACTTCCATTCAATTTAGTTTCCAAGGAAGGAAGGATCCTGGCGTTGGCCCAACGTTGGACCAATGTTTATAATACACCCATAAAGAAAGTGTATTTACAAGTTGGTAGTAGTATGTTGGCCCAACGTTGGCCCGATGTTTGTAATACACCCTTAAAGAATGTGTCTTATCAAGTTGGTAGTATTATGTTGGCCCAACGTTGGCCCATTGTTTGTAATACAACCTTAAAGAACGTGTCCTATCAAGTTGGTAGTAGTATGTTGGCCCAACATTGGCACAATGTTTGTTATACATCCTTAAAAAAAGTGCCTTATCAAGTTGGAAGTAGAATTTTCCCCCAACGTTGGCCCGATGTTTCTAATACACCCTTAAAGAAAATGTCTAATTAAGTTGGTAGTATTATGTTGGCCCAACGTTGGCCCATTGTTTGTAATACACCCTTAAAGAACGTGTCCTATCAAGTTGGTAGTAGTATGTTGGCCCAACGTTGGCCCATTGTTTGTAATACACCCTTAAAGAACGTGTCTTATCAAGTTGGTAGTAGTATGTTGACCCAACCTTGGCACAATGTTTGTAATACACACAATTGTTATTTTGTTTAGGTGTTTCAAAGATGGGATATTTATATTGGGCCAACGCTGGCCCAGTTATTATACTGCCAACTAATTGATGTCAATTTTATAATTAGCTGCTGAGCTTTACGTTGGGACAACGTTGGCACATTCTGAAATAATTAAGAGGACTTTCTATGTCCATGCTTATCATTGGATGACTGCTTTTGTTTAGATATGATATTTTCAACATTTTAGCTTTGCACTTAAGTGATCACAGCACAAAAGAGTGTTTGTTCTATTTTTAAAATTGTGTTTATGCTTATTTATTTGTAATAACCCAGATAGCAGAACATCGTTGGCCAATCTTAAATTATGGTTTTATTATCTATGTTGGGTTACCTTAATTGAGCCAACAATGGCCCAACATGGAATATTGATCGTTGATTATGTATAATGGTGCGCAAATGTTGGGCTAACTGTTGGCATTATATCATAATACTATTATCATGAGAGAAAATATTTGTTTGGGGATTGGTATCATGGCCCTACGTTGGCCCAATATACCATGAATCTGACCGAGCATCATGGGTAGACAACAACCGGGCTACTTGTAATATCCGCGCCATTTTTAATCTGACACGAGCGAGCGTAACGAGACTGATACCTTGCATATCTGCATCCACTTTGTAAGTATTAATAATATGTTTGCCTCGGCACAGCTGAATTAACGTTTAGTTTTTAAACGATATCATGTACAAATCTGTGTACATCAGACACGGGGAAGTGCAGAGGCCAGGTGCTGTTGAATCAACACTGTACGATAGCATGCTAACATTGGACCAACGTTGGGCCAATGTAATCGGTTACATCGGGCCAATGTTGGCAAATGACAATGAACCAATTTAAGTTTGCTCATCGGCCCAATGTTGGCCTGATATGTTTGGCCAACGTTGGCCCAATGTAGAGTGTTATTTCTACAGATATTGGCCCAACGTTGCGCCAACATTGGCCCAATGAATGCGACAATATGTTGGCGAAACGTCAACAAGAACACTGGGCCGATGTTGGTAAATGACGTTGGCCCAGTGTCATTTTGCTCCTTGGCCCAATGTTGGCCCGATATATTGGACCAACATTGGGCCAATGTGTATAAACATTTAATTGTTACAAATCTGTATATTAACAAATCTGATCGTCCCTACAATAAGAAATAAATCTACAACCAATCCTACTTGAAAATACAAGCTAGCTAAAATAAATTTAAAATTCTTATAATTTATCAAAACAAAATAAATTATCAGTGATTAAATTTTTTGTTTCTATACAAGAAAAATAAATGAAAGTATAGAATAACAATAAATAATCTGCCCCTTATTTAGATTGAAATTTGTGTCTAGTAGAATAAATTTCCTTTGATGTCTACCACTTAATTTACTTAATATATAAACTTAACGTCGAGTACATGATCAAACATTTTGAAAATGTTGAACTTGTTGAAGTTAAAACAAAATTTATTCAGTGCTAAACATAAATTGGGTTCTTTCATTTAAAATTTGTTCAGTGTAACGACAAATTTTCAATACATGTATTTTATATGGGGCAACATTGAATCAAAATCGTTGTGATGATGATGATCAAGCGTATAAATGCATAAATGCCTTCATCACGCAAGCTAATCACTTAATCACACCATGAAACAAAAAAGACGGTTATTCCTTAATTGACAGCTTAAACATATAGTGATATACTTGTAAATTTAATCGTATGTTTACTCTTTACTGAGAAAAGTAACAAATGTATTAAGTACCAAATACTACAATTTTAGTGCTACTGGAGATTCTAAAAAGACATTGAGAACACAATCAAAGAATAGCTAAGGTGTGCCAAGGACAGGGATGGGGAGGAAGAAACGGACAGAGAGGAAAAGAAGGGGAAGGAGGGGACTTGGGAGAGAGAAGAGGAGACTTAGTAAAGGGATCAGATGGAAAGTGACAGTGCCTAACTTTTTCTGTAATATAGTGTGACATACCTGTAGTTCTACCCTTTTCTGTGTCTGTTTGTCGGTTACAAACACGATGCAGATGCCAGAAACATTTTTTGTGTGAGTAAACAAAATGACGGGATTCATTTTAGTATTATTTTAAGGACAGAAGGGCTTTGTTTATTTGTTAGACGTGCTTATTGATACCTATAATTTACTGAACTTACAAGTGCATAAATTTACATCAGAGAGGGAGTATAGAGTCATGTAACCCTACATATATCGCTTGAAGTGAGCATCAACTTTTAGTTCTTTATTAATGTTTTCTTCATGCACTGAGCAATTAAATTATAGTATGTTATAATTTAATTATATATTTTGATTTAATTAAAGCAATATGAGCTGCATGTTTGACATCGGAAAATTTTATTGCAAATTTGTGATTAGCTAATTTAATTACAGAAAAATAAATCATTTGTAAACTTCTGTTGTTCATATTCGCGATGGAAATTTTTTTATTAGCTTTGATTGAAGCAAAATTGAATTATTGTCGTCCTGTACAATAATTATTTCTTATTATAAAACTGTATGTTCGGTTGAACAGAAATATTTCTTCTGAAACATTTTTAAACTTTATTTTGGGCTTATTGGTCATTAGGATTTAAATTTTATACAAATTAATCATAATAGCACATTTTACAAACAAAATAAAATTTTCGAAGATACAGCTCATATTGCTTTAATGTAGCACTACTTACAATGCAATACTTGTTGATAGCAAGTGTATGAGATATTGAGAATATGTATTAAACTATTAATCTAGCATATATAGCATATATAGATACAGTAGTATTAAAAGGCTTTTACCATTAAACTGTACTACAAAATTAGTATAACCTTATTGTATATATTTGTTTGTCAATTTTGAGGACAAATGGCCAACCAGTGAAGAGCAAATGAGTTGTCATGATGGAGAGCCAATAAGATACAAACCAACGTTGGCCCAAAAATGATGTTTGCCTAATATTTAAAGAATAAGTGGCCCAACAATGGCTCAATAATATCCGTTCGTTGGTCCAACAATAAGCCAACAAGTTGGTCTGATTAAGGGCCGATGAGCAAATTACCGTTGGTCCAACATTAATTGCTTACAATGGCCCAACTGTACAAAAATGACGTATGCCCAACATTGAAAAAATACATTGGCCCAAAAGTGGCCCAATATTAACTGTTACATTGGCCCAACAATAAGCCAACAAGTTGGGTTGATTAAGGGCCGATGAGCAAATTACCGTTGGCCCAACATTAATTGCTTACAATGGCCCAATTATACAAAAATGACGTTTGCCCAATATTGAAATAATACATTGGCCCAACAGTGGCCCAATATTAACTGTTACATTGGCCCAACAATAAGCCAACAAGTTGGTTTGATTAAGGGCCGATGAGCAAATTACCGATGGCCCAATGTTGAATGCAAACGGTGGCCCAACATGAGGAGCATTGTTGGCCCAACAAAGGTCCAATAACATCCTGCTATCTGGGTACATGACCCCACCAACCATCTTCCAAAAGATAATTAAGCTACTGTATAAAATGTAGGAGGAGTTCAGGGAAGAAAAGTGTGACAGACGGACGGACGGACGGACGGACAGACGGACGGATTGACATGAGTAACAACAATATACCCGAACTTTCTTTAGAAAGTGCGGGTATAATAATATTCTACTCGAATAGTAGATTTGCAAATATCAATTTTAAAAAGAAATGCAATACGTAGAGGTACATGTATATTCGTTAGATTACGCTTTTGACACGTTCCATTTCCTGTGAAGTCCGCTGTCCGAAGTACGTTGTCAGATGTACGTGATTCCGAAAATGTTCACTTGGACGCACGTGGTCCACGACGATCAGTCTATTTGTTCAGGGGAAATTTCAAAGGTGGAAAATTTACTGGTATTTATACCCGCACTTTCTCAAAGAAAGTTCGGGTTATTGTTTGTCCGTCCGTCCGTCCGTCCGTCCGTCCGTCCGTCCGTCTGTCACACTTTTCTTCCCTGAACTCCTCTTACATTTTACACAGTAGCTTAATCATCTTTTGGGAGATGGTTGGTGGTGTCATGTAGATGTGCAGTAAGGTTTTGGAATTTTGATTTTGCCCCGGGGGGTCAAATGGGGTCGAAAAATGACGTTTTTTATGGTAAAAGCCCCGTCTTCCCTGAACTCCTTCTACATTTTACTCAGCAGCCTAACCAGCTTTGGGAAGATGGTTGGTGGGGTCATGTAGATGTGCAGTAAGGTTTTGGAATTTTGATTTTGCCCCAGGGGGTCAAATGGGGGTCGAAAAATGACTTTTTTAATGCAAAAAGACCCTTCTTCCCTGAACTCCTCTTACATTTTACTCAGCAGCCTAATCATCTTTTGGGAGATAGTTGGTGGGGTCATGTAGGTGTGCAGTAAGATTTTGGAATTTTGATTTTGCCCCGGGGGGTCAAATGGGGGTCGAAAAATGATGTTTTTTATGCAAAAAGCCCCGTCTTCCCTGAACTCCTCTTACATTTTACACAGGAGCCTAATCATCTTTTGGGAGATGGTTGGTGGGGTCATGTAGATGTGCAGTAAGGTTTCGGAATATTGATTTTGCCCTTGGGGGTGAAATGGGTGTCGAAAAATGACTTTTTTAATGCAAAAAGACCCTTCTTCCCTGAACTCCTCTTACATTTTACTCAGCAGCCTAATCATCTTTTGGGAGATGGTTGGTGGGGTCATGCAGATGTGTAGTAAGGTTTCTGAATTTTGATTTTGCCCCAGGGGGTCAAATGGGGGTCGAAAAATGACGTTTTTTATGCTAAAAGCCCCATCTTCCTTGAACTCCTCTTACATTTTATTCAGCAGCCTAATCATCTTTTGGGAGATGGTTGGTGGGGTCATGTAGATGTGCAGTTAGGTTTCGGAATTTTGATTTTGCCCGGGGGGTCAAGTGAGAGTCGAAAAATGACGTTTTTTATGGGAAAAGCCCAGTCTTCCCTAAACTCCTTTTTCGTTTTAAACAGTGGTCTTATCCTCTTTTGGGAGAGTTTGAACACTCTTTTGAAATTTTGTTAAAACATCAAGGTCAAGGGTAAAAAATCATAGCATGTTGGGAAACATCTTGTTATGGGTAATGTTCACTTGAAATGTGAAAGTCAAATCTCTTCTCAATGAAAAGGAAATACAACATTAATGAAAAATAAGTTAAACTTCAAGGTCAAGGTCACAGCGTCAAAAAGTCATGATACATTTGGAAAGGTCTTATCACAGGTAATATGAATGCCCTTTAATTTATCTTTCAAAATGATCAATTCAAAGCAATTAATTTGTTTAAGAAATTAGGTCAAACTTCAAGGTCATGGGTAATAAAAATCATAGTGTATTTAGAATGGTATTGTCCCATTTAATACTAATACACATGTTTAATATAAAAGTCCTGTCTCTTCTCATTCATAATATACGACCATGATGACCAAGGTTAAATTTATTGTGACAGATGGGCAGATTGACAAACAAATGAGATTTAATGTACCCTACCTTTAGCGAAAATGGGGGACCATAAATGTCTTTGCTGTTCTTGAGAAGATTTATGATGGAAAAAGTCCCCTGCATATTTAAATGTGAATTGGTTGAAATTGGCCCAGTGGTTCTTAAGAAGTTAATGTGAAAAGTTTGCAGACAAACAGATGGACAACAGAAATCAGTACATTTCAGAAAACAGTATGCTCATTAATAGTTAATCAAGGTGCTTTGGGTAGAAAAATTAAGCTAAACTGGTATATCTAATTCATCCGCAAAGCTTAGTATATTTTAATATGCACAACCTTTTCAACTCTTATCATAATTTTTTTTTAAAATTTATATCACCATGTCTCATTCATGGGAGAACAAGAGATATGACCAGATGTATATCAGTTGAATATAAAATATGTACATGTATACTGTGTTTTTTTAGTAATTTGTTTGTTTGTTGTGACAGCAACTGTTATGGCAGCTTTTGGCAAAGGTTGAAGTTTCTCAAATGTAAGTCAAACTCCAAGGTCAAAGTCAAAGGGTCAAAATTGTTGGTATCAAAGGGAAAGTCTTGTCACAAGGAATACACATGTGAAAAAAGAGAGAAATCCCTAGAACTTCCTCACCTGTTCAAAAGTTATTGCCAAGGTTAAAGTTAAATTGGGTTCAACTCTAAGGACTAGGTCAAAAATAATTATACCTGTTGAAAGTTCACAATGATGACACATGTTAGAGCATGAAAGTCCTAGCACCACCTGTTCAAAACTTAAGCCAAGTTTAAGGTATTTTTCTTGTAAAAGTGGGTCAAACTCCAAGGTCAAGAGATCAAGAGGTCAAAATTGGTGGTACCCATTAAAAGGTTTTGCCAAAAGAAATTTACCTATGAAATATTGAAGCCATGTGTATAGCCCAATCCAATCCACTTAAAACTTATGGGCAAGGTTAAAGTTTCTGTGGACAGACAAACATACATAAACATAGGAAACAAAATATGTATATATAGTCAAATGAAAAAATTTTCTACTATTATGGAGTCATAAGATCAATTGTCATTTCAGGTACAGGGAGTCAGTGGCTAGGGAGATCAGACACCCCCCCCCCCCATGGAATTAGCAGTTATTTAAATAAGACTATGTACTGTAGAGAATAAAAATGACTTTGGACATCCTCCCCCTTAGAAAACAGGGACTCCACCATCATTGTTTTTATTATTTTTTTTTATTTGCTTCTCAGGAAATCTTGGGCTGATTTTTTTTACTGAGTTGTGACACCCCCCCCCCCTTTCTGAAAAAAAAAAATTCTGGATCTGCGCCTGTATATACTGAATGTCCGCAACGGGAGATAACTTGACAATGTGAAATTTGTCGACTGTGGCATGCGATGATCTTTAACCCTTTTTGAACTTCAACCTAACCATTTGCATTTATTTATTTTTATGCAATCTATACTAAATCTTGTACTTACCGAATGTCATAGGTCGTGACAACTAATTCATGAAATATAATCCATATAATCCAATTAAAACTCAAATGATTATAACTGACCACACTGCATCGTCAGCATACATGTGCTAAATAATCTCATTCGACAAACCTTTGCTGATTCCGTTGCCAGTATGAATCGGCCGAGGTGTGCCGAGAGGTGATATCTATAAATATGATAATCGGTGACGCAAACCCAATGTGAATGTAGAAAATAAGATGTTCACACATAAAACTGTTTAGTACAAGAACAAATTTCAAACTATCATAATAAACTATGTTTTAACATAACTTTGCCATCTAGGTCTATTTTTAAAAAATGTGAGAGAGAGAGAGTGTGTGTGTGTGTGTGGGGGGGGGGGGAGAGAGAGAGAGATAGGCAAAAACAAATTGATCGGGTTGTATTTTCAATGGGGTTTTTTTCCCGACCAAGTACTAAAATCAGTATGCACATTTTGATAAATTCATCAAAAACGCTTTGTACTAAAATAATATTTTATGTCGTTGAGAAAGTAAATTTAAAAAGTTCCAAATTATGGGCAAAATATTTCTCTTAATCTTATTAAGTAATTTACTTCAATCATTAATTAAATTCTGTTATTTCAGACTGGTAATGAATTAAGTATTCAAAATACATATGTGAGGCTCATAGATCATATGGTCACCTGAAAATTTTATGTTCAATTTGACGAATACATGTACGGTGATAATTATAGAATTATTTTGACTTCTTCCTTTGAAAGTCCAATATGAAGGAGTGTGTATTTAGAGGCAAACACCACAGTGCGGGTATTACTGTCTCATGACAGCATCTAGTTGGTTGATTGAAAAAATGCAAATAATTTTTTCAATCAACCAAATGTTACTCTTGTCTGTATATGTAAATGTAAACAAGTTTTATAAACTTGGCTTAACTACATTACATTTATTTCATAGCGAGCAACATTACGAATCATTCATCCTTTGACTAGATTCTCTCGTGAAAGGGGGGGGGGGTGGTAATAAAAATTGCATAACGCTATCTGAAAAAGATCGGATTTTATTACGATCAAATATTTTCATTATAAATACTTTGTATTGGCTTTATTTTTTTTTTAAATATTAATAGACCTAATATAACTTGATTTAAACTTATTTTATAATTTTTTACACAATAAACGAGCTTGATGCTGTGGTACATGAATGATCGAAATAGAATTCATTGGCGGATCCAGAGGTGGGGTGGGGTTCCGGGGATTGGACCCCCTTTATTTTTGCACATACATACACAGAGAGAAAGAGAGAGAATGTTTTTTTCTGCAATATAAAAGATAGATATAATTTGAAGAATTTAAAAAAATCTCCTTTGTCCTGTCTGTTCGCTAGATCTGTAGATTTTCGCGGATTTGCTTTCCTCTTTGTACCTTCAATCATTTTTTAGTCATTTTTTTTTAAACTCTTCACCATTTTACAACAGTATACAGAGATCACAAAATATATAGGTGATTATATACATAACAGTAGATCTATAAAGCATGCGTGAATAAGAAACTAAACAAAAATTGTACGTTGCTATAAATGTGAAGTATGGGAATTTAGGACGGGGGCATATTTTATTTTTTTTCTTTATAAACGAGCACAATTTTCACAGAAAACAGTATCTATTGTTACTCATAATGTGTTAAGAATTAATTACATTCTGAAATTTTATGCTTTTTGCTGTTAAGCATAGCATTCTTTCTGAAAGTAACGAGCTGCACTTTAGTATGTATTGAAACTCATCTCCAAGTTCTTTTATCTTGTCTGGTAACCCTGGCTAAGGGCTCCGATCACCCACCAGTAACATGCAAGGTAGATTCCATGCAGCGAACTTTGGCTTTACCATTTTTGGACCAACCTCAGAAGTAACTGACTTTTAGAAGTTTACATGAAATATACATGGAATATTTCGTTTCATTGAAGATAAAGGTTTAAAATGTACCCGTAGTATGCAAATGGAGGGGGCTTTTCTAATGATAATCTTTTGCTGCAGTTTTAAATAATATTTTGATTTGGAAGCTCCCTCCACAATTTTTGTTGCCGGAAAATGCGCAGATTCAAGCATTTTTAAAAGTAATGTACCGAACAAAAAAGTTACAGGAAGCCCCCCTACAAAAAAATGGATATTAGAGTGTGATACATAGGGTTTTTTTGTGTTTGTTTGTTTGTTTGTTTGTTTTGTTTTTTTTTTTGTTTGTCAACTGAATTTGGAGGTCCCCCGTCAAAACAAATTGAAGTGGCTGTGGTGTGATTCTAGGCATGAGTGCCATGCGCGGATCTATTGCGGGGTCAGGACCACCCCCCCCCCCGGGATTTGCCCAGGTATGAAATTTATATACTAAAGCAAGGAAAAAAGTTTACGTTGGACCCTCCCCCCTCGGAAAACGCAGACTCCCTGGTAAATGCGAATTTATGTTAAACTGGATGAAAAGTCTAAGGTTCGAAGCTTATGTATACAATGTTTGTTTTGTTCTGTCTGTGTATGTATAACTGTAATGATTTTGTACATTGTTCTATATGCACCACTATGGGCCGAAATTGATTGAATAAATATTCTAACTCCAATTCTAATTAGAAGTCATCGACTCCCCCCCCCCCCCCCCACGAAATAAGTTATTGAAGTCTGGGCGAGTTTACGAGTCTGTTTTTTATTTAATTTTTTTTTTTGCTTGTCAAGAAATTTCTGGGTTAGATTTCTTATTTGGAACTGAGATGGACCCCCCCCCCCGGAAATTTTTTTTGGATCTGCGCCTAAGTGCTGAGGGCACCGACCTGGAATCCCCCCGTTCTAAAAATGGCTGGATCCGCCCCTGGAATTTAATGTGCGTTATATTTCTTGACATAAAATGTTAATAGTCGAAGCATATACAGTAGTACACAATATACTGTAGGAAGGGATAACAAACTGCCTATGAGAGTCCCACATTCTTCCAAAAATTAGCTTTTTATACCTCTTGTCTTAATTATTTTTGTCCAGATTCCTTACCTGAGCTAGAAGGTATTTGAGAAAGTTCCAAATGTTCCCATTCCTTTGATGTAGATTTGACGTTTATTTCCCTTTTAATTTCGGCATTTAGGTTTATTTTTCTTGTCAAATGTAAAATTATTATTTCAATTTTTGAACAAGTTTCGACATCCCCGCCTGAAAAAATTCTTGATCTGTCCCAGGATCTAATAAATGGTACAGCACAAAATGCATATGATTTTATATCTCTTATTGCGCTTACGGATGGTTACAGGAGAATAAAGAGAGTTCAATGAATAAAATAGTGATTAAAAATTATCTGTATTCAACCAGGTTTCAAGTATCCCTATCCTACTTTTTAAAAACATCTCCCAAATATTGCAACAGAAAATATTTTTATTTTAAAAAAGCTAGACTTTCAGACAGGGATACTGAAATCTCGAAAGACTTTCTGTAATAATAATAAAACAGCCACATTCCTCAAAAATGCACATACTTTGTGGTCGGATTGAGGCAATAAAAAAATCTCGAAAAATGGAATTGGCAGAGATGTCTGTCTTCCAAGACTATTTAGGTAACGGTCATGTTAATTATTTCTGCCCCCCCCCCTTAAAAATACAAATGCCTAAATGTCAATCTAAACAAGGAATGCTTTTTTTTTAGCGTGTGTGTTAAAGAACGAACAAATGTACACGTAAAATTTTGTATTCTGGTTAAATGCTTTTAAGTCTTGAACTAAATAATTACCGTATATCAAATTACTTGGTTTAGATTTGAGATTAGTACTAAAATAATCAGTTGTAATTGACAAATGAATTTTGCGATGCAAAACAACTGCAGACTATATATAGAATGTTTATTAGAACTAGATAGACAATTTTCAGTTGTACCTTATAAAGTCGTTATAATTATACTTTAGCCCCCCCCCCCCCTTTCAGCTGCGCAAATACCAAATAACTTCTCTTTTCCACTTGTGATATTTTCCCTGACCAAAATCTGATCAGCACGGACTAAGTGTTTTGATGTGCTAGGCTGAACGGTGTAGTCACAGTGTGTTTACTTTTGATTTTTTATGGAGTTTATTTCTTTTTTGTGTTGCATTTTTCAATAAATGGAATTCAGGGTGTATTTCACTTGACTTGTGCACATCTTCGATTCGATGCAGAGTTCTTATTACCAGGTATGGGTACGTTTACAGCGTTCGACGCGTTTTCTCGATATGCATCAAAGTCTGTATAAAACCTGCAAATCAAAGACACTGGTTGTTTTGTTCTATTCAAATGATAGTATTTTCAAAGTGTGTTTACGCGTTTTAGTGCTTTTTATTTCATGTTTATTCTGCATAAATTGGCGCAGTGTAAAAATGCGTACTCGTGCAACTAAAACTTTCTTTCAAACTTGCATTTTCTTTCTTTTTTTAATTACATTTGATTCAAATCAATAATTATTCAGAAATATGATTATTATGTTTATTGTGGTTTTGAAATGTCTTGATCTCCTCATGTGTTCTCATATGCTTTACCATCGGAGATGTGCACAAGTCGATACCCAAACCAAAAAATCATTCAACTGTAACGAGCGCATTGGGGTATATATCGTTACAATGAGACAAGATATCTGAAAGAAATATGGCGGAATACGACTATAGTTGGTATAAAACAAGTCGTACATAGATGAAAATGTTGCGTTTTTAAGAATTCATGTCAGCTTTAAAGAGCTTCCATACACTGTCCTAGTGTAAAAGTAAGCTGTCAACTGTAAATGTCAGCACTCCTCACAAAAGTCCAGTATTCAAGCTCAAAAGTTCATTAAACATTATAAAATTGGAGCATAGCAAACAAGGACCTCCAAAACAGAGGTGGGATCAGTGGGTGTGAGCATGAAGGAGTGAACATTTTCTGCCGCCCGTCACACCCTTGGTGTTCTCCTTGTCATGTTCGGGAAATAACGGAAATATCCGAAATGGCCTATCAATTAGTATGAAAAATGCCTGTCAGCATATGATTTAATCATAAATTGTGTTTGCTGACAGGGTCATTATATCCACCACAGAATTTACGAAATAATGACTTAAAAACGAGACTGCTGATATTCTTGTTTCAGCATCTTGTTTCTCAATCATTTACCTCGAAAGATAAATTTTTCATACATAGGTACATGCTCTTGCGTATCCAAACAATTGAGAAATAGAAAAAAAAAGTTATATAATAGCATATGCATACAAGCAAAGTAAGGCTTCATTTTTTAAAGTATTAAATAATTTTTTATTCGAAATTTCAGTCTTCTTGGCAAGGAACTGAGAAACATAAATGCATATATGTAGTAAACTAATTAATAACGACTTTTGTTTCGTTTTCAATGGTGTGCCTCGCATTTCATTTTCTTCTTATCAGTATACGGCCTTTGCACTTTCCTCTTATTTCATTGGCCAAGAGAGTATCTTTTTTTGCACCACTTCTTCAAACAGAACAAAAACAAAACATTAATTTAAAAGATAGATATTGATCGCAATTAATGTCTTTATTTTCTGCTCACATCTTTTAAAACTGGCAATGGTTGGCTCAAATGACCATCATCTACTTAAAAGTACCGAGAGTGGTTAAACTAAAATTATGGTTAAATATTTGATCTACAGACGCAGGTTAAATACAGAAAGGAGGCTATCTCTTCGCTAATAACTTCTTTAAAAATGTAAAAAGGCCACATACAGATAACTGCTTCAAATTTGAGCCTCGCTCATGGGTTACAATGGAAAAGCACAGGAATCTCTTGTAGTTATGCCTCCTCTTTTCCCAACCACAATGAAAACAGATAAAATACCTATATATACTGAAGTTATATTTTATTGATCAAAATAGAGGTTTTGATCAATAAACAAAACTGTAGCTAATATCAAGATGGAAAACTTCAGCAAATATCAATAATTGTTCTTGATATAATAATAATATAAAATATTTATTACATTCACGTATGAACATATCATCATTAAGTTTTTTTTTAAACTAATGTTTGCCAGAAAGGTACTTTTTTATTGTTTGCCAGAGAGGTACTGTAAATGACATGTACATACAGATTTTCTTCACACAAAAAATAATGAAAATAATGATTTGAAATGTTAATGTGTAAAATATATATTGTAATCTTTGCCCTCTTCTTCTAATATTAGTAAAAGTGAGTACAAGAGCCAAGAACTTGAAAACTAAAGTACAAGAAATATACAATAATCATCTTTACAGTCCTGACAAAAAAATCATGGAAAGAAATGTAGACACTAAGTTCAGTCAATGTCTTTAAATTGTTAAATTAATTTCATTTACTTCTATTAAGCTACTAGGGGAAAAATTCGATTTAAACAACATTGCATACATAGAGTCAATTTTAACTTCCTTTTCAGAATGAAGGAAAAATTAGCCTAATTTCCTCTTAGCTATATTTATAACACGGAACAACCATATTCAAATGTTTGCACTGATAAAGTCATTCAAAAATTGGTTACTTCCGATTTTGACTTGACTTTTTCTTTAATAGTTTTATCAACAGGAAACCCAAAATCATGAGGGCAAAGATAGATGCAACAACAACAAAAATAATTATCAAAGTAAATTTTGTTGTGTCTTCCTCCTTAGTTCTGAAATTAGTCATGTTGTTCTCTGTTCCAGTTCCGTTTGTCATCAAAGATATAAATTTATCTGTGTTGTCTTTATTTAAAAAATAAATAATAGAATATTCTAGTAATAAGTTTTAAATATTGTTAAATGTATTTATTTTATAAATGCTTCAACTCTTAAATCATTGTCATTTAATTAATTCTCTTTGGATGGTATTTAAAATTTGAGAACAAAATAAAAAATTCTAGTAAACTGTAAAAGGATTTTTATATATCACCTGTGATACCTAAACTTGTGACATATCGTATGACAATGCTTCCTCTACAACAGGATTCTTCGCCTTCATACAACAAAGACATGGCTGAGTTTTTCACAGTCATATTATACTTTTCTTTTGCTGTACATTGTTCCCATTGTACTTTCATTACACTGATGGCTTTTTCGATGACCACATATGAACATTCCCTACACCAATTCGGAAAAGTGCAAAACAATGGCATCAGAAATTCCATTCCTCGTGAGAGTGTTATTTTTGGTTTTATCTACAATTTGTTTCAGTTTTCTAGGCTTTGTCGGAATTTGCTTTTGCATTGAAACCTTGGCTAAAAATGTGCAACGTAATTAACTTAAATGCAGGAAAATTGTACAAGGCCCAGATATGTATTTTAATAAACCCTACTTCCCATTCCGTCTTTTTTTTAAATTGAGGGTACAGAATTGCCTTCGCCCTTCCTAAATAACATGTGTTTAATTTTGTAGTTATTTTGTAATGTATTATAATTTATTCAGAATATAACTTTGGGCAATACAGCCCATCAGTTTACTCAAATAGCAACATACTAGTATATTGCGAAAATGATGACTCTTAATGAGTCTAAATTGGGGGTTTGGATGAAACCCCTGGTAAAGTATTTTATTGTACATATACACTGACAATTATGATTGATTGGTTGTTGTTGAACGTCCCACGGGAGAATGTTTCATTCATTTGGAAACTCAGTTCACTTAGATTGAGTTAACTATACATTAGTCAATTGATTCTGTGTGTTTGATGATATCAATACTTTGGTATAAGCACAGTTAATTGTATTAAAGTTTATAAACATGTTTCAGGTTTAGAAAAAATACAATAACAATTGCAATTTGTAGTGCTCTTGTCAATAATTTACAATTGCAGATCATATCTTGTTGTTTTTAGGATGATTTTTTTGTTTTTGGTTTTTAATCAATAAATTAATTTCAATCTTAAATCTTATTTTCATTCGCATTCGATGTATACCACGATGATTTAAGATATCACAGAATCTGACACATCTTTTTTATATCTGGATATATATTTGCTAGAATAAGACGTAAATGGTAACCTAACAACAAAGCTTTATGATAAATGAATTGAACTTTTCAATCCTCATCTCCCCTTACTTATGCAGCAATACCTTTTTCACCTGATTAAAGGGTTTTTATTTCTCAGCTGATTCGATACACAAGAGCATGTATATATGAACTTTTTCAAAAACGAGTTAAGGTATTGACAAACATGTTGATGAAACAAGAATATCAGCCGTCTCGTTTTAAGTCATCATTTCGAAAGCTCTATGGTCGATATGCAAGATCTAAAAAGAAAGCAAAATGTTATAAGGTTTACATGTAAAATACTCCATGGTATATAGACCAAACAGTATGGAGTGAAACTTCGCATTGTGAAGGAATTGTTTAATAAACGAGCAGCAGGGTTTGTGATGATCTAATATTGCTTTTAGCGACATGTGACAGGGTATCATTTAAATACTTTTTTGGAATGTAGATAAAAATTTCTTATTCCTCTAAAATTTTGGTCTGCAGTTTAAAACGATTAACATCTTTTCTTTAACCTTTAGGATTTTACTGCAAGTGAAACGAATTTTTTCATGTGCATTTTAGTTTATCCGTCTACCATCTTTATCCGCTAGTTAAATTTATAAAACTCTATTTATTATTTATGATACACTTAGGACAAGGAAGAATACGTACAATTTTAATTTGAACTCAGAATGCAATGATTGGATTTATTTTTGTTTAGATTTCTAGTAGAAATTCTAAGATTGGAGGATATTTACACTATCAGTATCTAGCGCCTTATTATTCTCAATAATATATATAAACATTTTAGTATCGATTTTTCTAGCAATTCAATGTCAAAAATTAGCTTTTAATTTTAAGTTGTTTTGATTTCACACGCACTTCTAAAATCAATTTGGATATGTAGTAAGAGAGATCTTCTTGATTGATAGTCTTCTTTGGTGGTGGAAAACTATTCTTTTCTTCCCTTAAAACTAAGATAAGTCCTTATTAGATAGCTTGTTTAGCATGTATGTTCTAAACCTATATGCTTAATGTAAGATTCAAATGTTTACCAAGACACCTTTTTTATCGAATTTCATCACCAATATTTTCTACATTAGTAAAATTCAGAATTAATAAATGCAAAAAAATAACAAAACCGTTTCAGTGCTGCATGTTAAATTACATTAAATTAAATTTCGTCAGTATTTTTGGAATAGGCAGTGCTTTACATCCTTCTATTCATAATTTAATTACAAGCTTAAGTACAGATACATGTTGCAAGAAGTAGTTTATTTCCGGATGATATATTACCAAAGGAAAAGAACTGTTAAATATGTTTTATAATAATTATAACGAGGAAAGGGCGTCAGAATTTCTAATCATATAGAAATATATCATCTACTTATGAATTTGCTTTTCTTCATAGGACAGCGCACTAAAATACAAAAGGAATAATTGTTACAAGTTTATATTCCTTTATTTTTCATTCACTGTATACTATAGGCAGGAAGAAGAGATGGATCCAATCCAGAGTCATAATTTGTGACATTATTTTTGTTGACCAGTGTTTTCATTTGTACGTCAGAAGAAAGCAGTAAGTACGATCAAGTTTAATAATTTTCAACAAATAAAAAACTAAATATATATAATAGAAGATATGTTATGTATATTATATATTTTGCTCCGAGAAATGTAGCTTAAAAGCTTATTCTCATTCAAAGGGTTGAGAAAAAAAAGAATAACGGGAAGTATTTATTGTTTATTTGACCTGGCTATATTGGTTAATGATAAAAACATATGACAGGTGCTGGCCATGGCCTTTATCACTTAAAAATAACTCAAACCATGCTGAGAGATTTTTTTTTATAATGGATCAGTACCACAATATCACATATTAATTAAGAAATATAATACCGTGGAAAAATACTGATGTGTTTGGCATATGAAAGGTATCTCTGCAGGTACTTCTATTATGATGAAAGCAATTTATATGTCAATTACAAGTCAATTGCAATATTGTTAAATAAGGAGTTACATCGTATAATATCAATCTAGAATTTTTATTCATATTCATCTCTTAAGAATTGATTTACCGCTGTCTATCTCATTCTGGAGGGGGAAATGACCAAGAATTCTATTTCATCTTTATATTTTGAATGTTTTTGATTTCTTTTTTCAAATATTGACAATCCTATCATTCTATAATTAATAATTCAATATTTCGTTTATTTTTTAGAATAAGAAAATGATGAAAGCAAAGACAAAGGACTGTTCACACCCTACTTTCTGTGTAATGTGTAGTATATTCAGAGTTGCTGATCCAAATTTCAAAACCATTTTCACGATAGTGGACAATTGCTCGAAGCATTATGAATATCCGAGTTACCTTCCTAAAACCAAAGTTATAGTGGAGGGGGTTACTGTCGGGGAATTCAATCAAACCCGATGTTGTGAGGGTTCTCGGTCACTTTTGTATACCACAGGTAAAGTAAGCCATATTCATACCTTCATAACAGCTGTAATTTGTATCATTTTAAAAAGCACATTTATAAATCTATAGAGAGAGAAAACAGATGGATGAATTAATAGCATGTACAGTGAAAACCGTCTATTCGGACACCTGTACAATCCGTTTCAGTGTACACTCCGACTTTTGTTTTCGTTTTACGATTTCTCATATCTTTTATATTCTCTACAATCCAACAATCTGTCTATTTTGACAAAAAAGGTAGATTTAGACAGGTTTGTTTCACTGTATAATCAACACACAACCTCAATATTAAACAGCTGACAATATTTAACCACTGCATTTCTGTTTTGTTCTGTGTTGAAGATTCCTCGTCTTCAAGTGATTGGAGGTCATCACCTGTTATCAATTTTCTGCTGATAACACTGTCCATTGCTTTGGTTGTCTTCCTGCTCATTATCACCATCATATTAGTGGTCAGGTACAAAAAGTAAGCATTGAAATTTACTTATGGGTGTATTAATTTTCAAATGTGAATTACACTGTTTTTCTAAAGATATGCATGTTTGCTTTTATTTCATAATAAGCATTTAAAACAACAAAATAAATTTTCACTTTTTCATAACCATAGGATTTCCACGTCTAAAATATATTTTTATTTCGAAAAGAAACGCTGTATGTGATAAATACAACAAGAGGCCCATGGGCCTTATAGGTCACCTGAGCATTATGCAACAACAGTGATTGAATTTGATTCATGTTTTAAGCCAGATGCTATGGCATTCACAATTTTGAAAGAGGCATCATTGATCGTCATACAATACACGTAGCAGTCGCTTAGTTTGTTTACTCAATACGTATAGGCAGGGTGGGGAACAAAAATACACATTTCAACTAATCAGTAAAATTCACTAATAATCAGTAGTGCCCCTACCACACATGAAACTCTGACCCTTAGGCCTAGATCCACACATTGCACAAATGAAAAGACATCCTTGCTTTTCAAAACTATTTGATTAATACCAAGGAGCAGATTTCAAACAATTCATTCATTTTCAGTATATGGTAAACCTGACCCCGAAGCCTTGAACTTCACAATTCACAAGATTAAGGCCCTTGTTCATCATAGCTATAAAGGTAGTTCATCTGCTTAATACCTAGTAGCAGAGAAGAAGATATTCAAATAATTCATGTTTTTTCACTATATAATCAATACAGCCCCGCCCTAACACCAGAGCCCCTGATCCTGGGGCCATAAAATTCGCAATTTTGGTAAAGGCACTCTTGCTCATCATAACTATGTACTTAGTTGGTTTATTTAATACCCAGGAGCAGAGAGGAAGATTTTCAAAGAAATAATGCATTTTCACTATAGCCCTAGCACCAGAAACCCTGACCCTGGGGCCATAAAATTCACAATTTTGGTAGAGGCACTCTTGCTTATCATAACTATGTACTTAGTTGGTTTATTTAATACCCAGGAGCAGAGAAGAAGATTTTCAAAGAAATAATGCATTTTCACTATATACTTATTTGGCCCCGCCCTAGCACAAGAACCCTTGACCATGTTGCCATGAATTTCACAATTTTGGACTCAATGCTGATTACAATCATGCAAACAATTTGACTTTTTGATGTCCAGGAGTAAAGAAGAAGATTTTTAAAGATTGCATTAATTTTAGTGGTTTTGGCCCCACCCCTCAGGCCCCAGGGGGGCAGGGATCATGAAATTCACAAATTTTGTTCCCCTTCATCCATAGATGCCTTGTGCCAAATTTGATTAAAATTGGTTGAGTGGTTGCAGAGAAGAAGCTGAAAATGTTCAAATGTTAACATACGACGGACGACGCACGACGACGGACGAAAACAGATCGCAATAGGTCACCTGAGTTTACTCAGGTGACCTAAAAATGCAGCAGATAAAAAATACACTAAGCTAATTCAGCTAAGGTATTTTACTTATTTCTCATATTCAGTGCATTTTTCATATTTCATCGAAGGCATTCAACATATGATCCTGGGAAACAAAATGAACCATGCAGTATAATCATTGTAAGATATTATTTTCAACCTATTCTTTTTATAATGTTTCTTGTATTTATAAGTCAAAATTAAGCCTTACTGTTTTCTTAAAAAATCTTAAACATGATCTCCATTCTACTTTTAATTCTAGCATATACTAGCGTTGCTTTAATTTTTACATGTTATTAATATACAAAAGGATGAAGTCGTGGAATATTCAACACCAGAAGAAAAATTTATTGTAGGAGGATCATTATTCCACATTAAATTA
>NW_026925658.1:0-25915 GCF_032062105.1 Saccostrea cuccullata
AAGTGATTTGGCTGCTGAGTAAAATGTAGAAGGAGTTCAGGGAAGAAGGGACTTTTTGCACAAAAAAACGTCATTTTTCGACCCCCATTTGACCCCCTGGGGCAAAATCAAAATTCCGAAACCTTACTGCACATCTACATGACACCACCAACCATCTCTTAAAAGATGATTAAGCTACTGTGTAAAATGTAGGAGGAGTTCAGGGAAGAAAAGTGTGACAGACGGACGGACGGACGGACATGAGTAACAACAAAATACCCGAACTTTCTTTAGAAAGTGCGGGTATAATAAAGTTGTAGAGTGTTGAGATAAACGTTTTTTCTTCAGTAATGTATAACAAAATATTGACTGTTGAAAAGTTATTAAATAAAGACTTTTGACCCCTCTCAAACCTTAATATGATGAGTCAGGACTTTTTTTCTTGATATTATGTACAATTATTGTTCAATATGTTTTCACAAAATATTTATATTTTAAAAGATGTGATACTAAAGGTCTCGAAAATTCACTCATGATTTGTGTCCTAAATTTTGACCCCTACCGAGCTTCCATACTAGGCACTTTCGGAAAATTTGAAAACACAGGTGCACAACTACAACATGTCCTCTACTATCACTCAAAATTTCAGCACTCTAGCTTTTGTGGTTTTTGAGTTTTTGTGTCGTTAAAAATCCGATAAAAGGGCGATAACTTCTTACCGGAAGTGATTTATCAAAAACGAAAATAAATGAAAATGCCGGAATTAACTTCAGATAAAGATGCATCAACCCTAAAAATTTGAACAAAATCGAACGAGCCATCTTCGAGAAATCCTCTGCACAAAATTTGTAAAGAAAAGAATAAAGAATAATAAAAGTGAAAAAGAAACAATAGAATAATAGAAGGGTCTTCTGCTGAAGACAGAAGACCCTAATTATATTTGTTAATAAAATAAGAAACTGACTTTACATACAGGGTTTCTGAAATGATCTACTTTCCCACTTTACCGGTGAGTGAACATTAAACAAACGGTGAGTGAACGCTACACAAACTACACAAACATTGAATTAACGCTAAACGAACGCAGAACGAAAGGTGACTGAACGACGCTTGAACACTGAACGCAACTTGGTTCAACAATGTAGAACGGTAAAGACATCACAGTTGAGATGCTGGTTTGCATATAAATATCACTATGGATGTTTTATGTATATTTCTTATCAGTGGGTTGATGTATGGGCGTCCATGTGTTTGTTTTGTTCTGATTTTAAATTACTTTTGTTTCTTACTGAAGATTCGTCATATAATTACAACTCGGTAATTTAATCTTATTCGTGTTTTAAACCAAAAGTCATGACAACCATGATCTTGAAAAAGACACTAGATATTGCCATTAATAACAATAAACTAAACATCCTCTGTTTTGCTGCTTAATTAGGCAAATTAACCTAAGTATGGGAACAAAAATCCTTTCAATAATGATAAGAATCAGCAAAAACCAGTAAAACTCAAATCTGGCAGGTACCCCTGACCCTGGTCCACACAATTTTTAACAATTTATCCTCGATCATCGTAAATGTTTAATCCATATCAAAAGGTAGAAAAGACACTTCTGTTCATTATAAATGTCTGATCTACACCAAGAAACATATTTGAAAGCACTTATTCATTTTCAGTATATAACTATAAGAGCCCCCCTCCTATACGGTACCCTGGTCCATGGGCCTAAGAAGCCATTACCCTTGAAGAAGACCCTTTATCATCACATTTTTCAAACAATTGTAAGTATGTGTTAGTTATTTTTGAAATAAGGAGCAGATTGTCAATGAATTAATCTGAACTTGGTGGATTTAAATCTGACAATGCTTAATGAGATAAGTATTAAAATGAGACACAAGGCATTGTTTATTTATAAAGAGAAAATCCAACACAACCA
Organism: Saccostrea cuccullata; assembly: GCF_032062105.1. Taxonomy (NCBI): domain Eukaryota; kingdom Metazoa; phylum Mollusca; class Bivalvia; order Ostreida; family Ostreidae; genus Saccostrea; species Saccostrea cuccullata. Next base: position 1,916 of record NW_026925658.1, read on the forward strand.
AAAGTTAATAATTATTTATTTTTATGTAGTGAGTATTATCGTGGCATTGTTCGTGGGTCGCCGCACAAATCAACACAACACTGGCAGACCCACTTTAGCATCAACAGAAAATCAATCAATCAATCATCAAACTAAATCAGCAAATATAAACAAATTGACCACCCCGGTAATCCGTGGACTGTTACTTTGTTAATCTTTACTACTATACAACATATTGCAGCTCTCCATCAAAGGCGGGAGTGCTGCCACATGATTGAAAAATTCTCAAGAGAGACGTTAAACAACATGCAATTAATCAGTCAACCATAGAATTTCGGATTGGTATCGTCTATCCAATTCTGTCTTGATGGTACCAGTTCATCCACTTCAATAAGGCTCAGACCATCTTCCTACAAAGTATAAAAATACAGCAGTACCAATTGCTTTTTCAATAAAATTGAAAATAAAAATTCAAACACATTTTGTGAATAATGCATTGTCATTTTTTTAAGATTATCTTGCTACCTGAACCTTAATTAATATTCTGTAATATTTTCATTATCAACTTGTACCATGTATTCAGAGGGTTTTGAGTGAATTAATGAACCTTAACGTATGACTTACTCTGAGTCATAAGTTTGACAATTACACTTACCACTGGAATGATTTCAATGCTTGTTAAAGTGTGATACATGTAAATATGTACCATTGAAATTTTTGTGAAATTAGACCATATCTTCCGGTCACTTCTCATGCCTGTTGAAATTCAAATGAAGTGATAAGGCCTAAAGTTGGGATGCATCACTCGTTGCGTAACAAATTCTCTTAGTGCCTTGATCTAATTTGATTTAAATGCCTTACTACAGAAATTGAATGATCCAATTACGGATTCTAAGTCTAAAAAGGGTAACCTGTTTCTGTATTATCTTCTTCACCATATTTGTTATCATAGTACCTTTCGGCTTTGATTCTAGTATGACAATTATTGAACAGCGCATATTTCTAATCCTAAACATGTGATTCTTGTTATAGAGCCTGCAGTCTTATCTTTAGCTAGGGGGATACCAATATTACTCAGTTTAGTGGCGAGACTTTTTTTCAGTTACAATAAGCCTATACATTATGTTTCCCTTTTCCCAGTAAAATAAAGTCAACATCTAAATAGTGATCTGATCTAAGTACATTAATTCTAGAAGAAACCATTTCCTTAATTGAAAGACATATGACCAACTATTCGGTGGGTAGTAAAGAAAATTCTTTTTAATTTAAAAAAAAGGAATCTTATTGCATTCATATGACGCACAAAATATTTAAATGATCGTATCTTGAGGCAACCGTTAAACACACAAAACTCTACACATATTACTCTGACGAAGGCTTGAAGAAAAAAGTGTGAACAGATAGGTAGGTTGGTAGAATGCTGCATAAGAATTTAAAACCAGAAGTCTCTGTCGAGACTGAAGCTCTACTGGTTTGAACTTATAGCAAAGGAAGAGAAAGTACTTAAGTAGCTGGGATTTGAAACTTTATAAACAGGATTAAATAGAATAATGATCGTTGATAAAGTCTCTTTATATTCTTAGTGTAGTCTACTTGTGTGCCAAGTTATACTGAAATCAGACCAAAACTGTAGGAGGAGTAGCATTTTGAAACAATTTTACAGACTTTCTATTTTTAGTAACCACGGCAACACCGTTCATCAAAATTAAAATTCAATAAACAGAATTATGTATCTTAGAGTATTCTACTTGTGTGCCAAGTTATATTCAAATCAGACAAAAACTATAGGAGGAGTAGCATTTTGAATATTTTTCACAGAAATTTCTATTTTTAGTAACCACGGCAACACCATTCATCGAAATCAAAAACCGATATACAGAATTATGTATCTTAGTATAGTCTACTTGTGTGCCAAGTTATACTGAAATCAGACCAAAACTGTAGGAGGAGTAGCATTTTGAAAGAATTTCACAGAAATTTCTATTTTTAGTAACCACGGCAACACCGTTCATCGAAATCAAAAACCGATACACAGAATTATGTATCTTAGTGTAGTCTACTTGTGTGCCAAGTTATATTGAAATTAGACCAAAACTGTAGGAGGAGTAGCATTTTGAAAAATTGTTTACAGACAGACGGACAGACAGACAGACAGACGGACAAACGGACGGACGGACGATTACTATCACATAAGCTCTTCTGGTCTCTGACCAGTAGAGCTAAAAACAGATGTTTTAGAATAAGCATCATCATACTCGTATGAATATTAATTTGAAACTGTAGGTACTGTGATAAGTGATCATTTCTAAATAAAAGTCACATCTTCCATATGATTTTAATGTCAAAGTTGGTCAGATTACAGTAATTTCTTAAACTTAGACTTTTTAAAATTGAATTTCGATCGGGCCTTTTGGGCTTTCATTGAATCTTAGTTTAAACATATTTTATTCAATTTGAACTGGATCTTTAACTAACTACAGTACGGCAGGATTTGTAAATGAGTAAACACATCTTCTGATAAGCCTTGATAAACATGATAACGTACATGTATAACCGTGTGCAAAGGTGGTAAATTGCGCATCAGAAAGGTGTACAGAATACAGAACAGGTTGCATTGATAAACAGTAAGTTCGACTTTTAATATGAATCTCTACATTTTCCTTTTATGAATGTGTTCATATTGAATCGTGAATATAAAATTTTATATATGTTACACATGTAAATCAATTTAACATTTTATAAAAATACGTCGTCAATTCAGTGTACTAATAATGGAATAACAATTGATACATGTATGAAAAACGCCAGTCAGCACTTGACTCAATGATAAATTGTGTTTGCTGACAAGTTCATTGTATCGATCAAAGAACTTACGAAATGATGACTTTAAACGAAACTGCTGATATTCTTGTTTCATCAACATACTTGTCAAGAATTTACATAATTTAAGAAATTGTTAATACCTAGAGCATGCACTTGCGTATCGATTCAACTGAGATATATATATGTATACTCCGTATGCAGATGATGATGGTATACATCTGCATAAATAAGGGAATTTGACGGTATAAAAGTTAAAGACATCACGTTTATCATATAGCTTGGATGTTAAATTACCATTAGCGTCTTTTTCAAGTGAAATATCAATGTATGAAACAGAAGTTTCAGAGTCTGTGGTATCTTTTATCTCAGGCTCACCAGGACATATCGATCGACGTAGGAATAGAAATAACCACTTTCAATTGACAATTCTTCGTCGATATATCTAAATGTCGAGTTCAAGGCCATAGCAAGTGTTTTCTTCTCTAAACGCATAAGATTTGCATAAATTCTGCTTTATATGAATATTAAAAAAGTCTGCTAATAACGTACGGCAAATTGTTCCCATGGGAATTCCTATAGATCGTTGGAATACCTGGTCTCCAAAAACCACATAGATATTGTCACGCAGCACAGTTAAGGTTACAGTAAGGAGGCGGGGCCTAATTTGTACTGGATAGGTTTACTATGACGTCACACATAATATACGGTCTTCAAAATACCACAAAATGAAATTATGTTTGCTATTTCAAACAGCTGGATAGCTGTATACTACATACAAACTTACTATAACATGCAGTTTTGTCGTTTGTTAAATCCCACGTAACAGTATATAAACGATGCATCGATCGCAATGCACTTGTCAATGTGACGTCATCTCGCAAAAATGACACAGTTTGTACACAGTGAGAGGCTGATCAAATCACATTTTGTAAAATGGAAGATGTTTTTTGTTCTCAGATGAAATATTATTTGCAGTAAAAAAACAAAAAGCCGTTAACTTGGATGCGATGTCTATTTTAGTATTTTTTTCATAAACTGTAGGTGCATTCTCCAGACAAGCGATACTGTCGTGTTTTTGTATGCAGATTCATTGAAAAAGTAATGGAAGGACCCTAATAAATCAATTCATTGCAAGGGCATACCATCAATGTATCTTGTCAAAATTTTACACATAAACTCAAGAAGCATTAAGATATTTGAAAAGTGCTGCGAACCTCTTCAAATCTTGCAAATAAATTAAATATAGCTAAGTTTAATGTAGTTGACCAGCAAAATATGCAACTTGCCGTCCAACAAATTAAATTTTACCTATTAAAAAAGGGAATCTATATAGTTAGCAGCACTTTTCACAATCTACATATAGTGTTGAAAAGGAATATACAAATAAACTAAAAATTTTTAACTTGGTTATGCCCTTGCAATATTGAAATTGATAGATGACCTCTAAACTGCAAGTATAATTGTCAAAGTCATGTGACGTCGACATCACATCACAAGTCTAAATAAAAAATCTAAATGTCCCCAACATGTCGATTTAGACCACATTACATATTTTTGATATCAGTGAATTCCTAAAAGAATCGCCCATCCTAATAAAGTATGTATTTTTTATCTAAAAAAATCGCTGATATTTCCATTTGTAACCTTAACTGTGCTGCGCAATCAGAAACTCAAGCATTTTCTTGATGACAACTGCAGAGTACTTGTGTGTGCAATCTGTTTTAGCAATATAATTTTGCAAATGACCAAAGACAAGGTAAGTCGAGGAAAGTAAATTTACGAATTAAATTTTTATTGAAGAAGTAGCTGTCGATGATATCAAGTGAATAAAATTGAAAAAATCATACGTTTTTAAGCTGTTGATTTTTGTAAAATCTTGTGATTTCGAATTGTCCAGAAGTTCTCTAGAAGTTTTTAGTATCCACCTCTGATTCACACCACTTCTTGAATATATAGCTGCACAGTACTCTTGAAAATTTTCCTTCACAACTGTCAATATCTTAGTGAGGAGTAACAAAAGAGGCCTGGTTGAACATTTACTAGAACCCGCAATGTATCTTTGTTTGTAAGGATTCTTATGAAGTTTCGGAATAAAATATATAAAAGGTAGTTAAAATTCATTTTGGCCCCTTGGAATATTAAAAGTATTCAAAACCGACACATGATTTTGAAGAATTTCTTACTTAAAAGGGGAAGTATGAGTATAAGTAAGATCACTCATAGAATTAAATCCAAATTCTTCTAGAATGCAATTTATATAATGAGCCTTACAAACGAAGACAAAGTTGTTACCTGCTTTGTCGGCAGGATCGAACCAATACGTACTGATCATGTAATCTTTCTAATTCTTTTTTCACTTTTGGTTTATTGAACACAGAAGGATAGATGGTTTTCATAATGCCCATCAATCTTTCAACACGTGACTTTAACATGGATCTGATACATTTGGTCAATTCTGACAAGGTGTCAACATCTTTTTTTCATATATGGCCCATCGTCTGGCGTTACTTTCAACAGAATCCATTATGTTTATGAAATTCTCACGCCAGTTGAAGGATCGGGGTTCCTTTATTTAGGACCTTTTAAAATATCTAAGGTCCTCATTATTAACTATATTTAGGTCACCTGTAATAACGTCTCCAGCAAGACTATAGTTATAAGGCAAAGAAGAACATGAACACGAAGGAGGATTATGTTTCAGATACTCGGTATCCAGGCCATGTAAAGTGTTTTTGTAATTGAAAAGTTTGGAAGCAATGATCGATGTATATTTGTAGGAAATACAAGGTGTAGTCTTTAACTTGAAATATATGGAATACAAGAATGGACCCTATTGTGATTCAGAATATTACTTATATTAACCGCGTCAATTCCTATATTGGCATATTGAAGTTTTAGAAAAAAAACGAATTTAACTGCTGTTTCGTCCGTGAAACGTGCGGGTTTTAAGAGCTTATGATATGCAATATCCATAATCACAGATCCGAGCTGTATACTCTCGTGTCTAGGAATGAAAAATATCCCGTTTTTTGGTCTCTTCGGGAAGACTATTTAAAGTTTTAAAGGGACAGAGAAAAGGTTTGTTCGAATATGATGTAGACCTAATTGTTGGATTACATAAAGTAGTAATGAATCAAAAGAGACGTCGTGTATTGCAGGTTTATTGTACGAACGATGTCCATGACTACGCTTACGCCTCTGAGTATGGTTAAAAAGCCCCATCACATTTTCATTATTACACTGTGGTCTTGGAAAGATTTCTAACACTGTCGATACTGTCATTTCATCAATAGGGAAAGGCTGTCTCTATTGGTTTAGCCCAAAATTCTTCTCTTCGTCTCCTGAAAGTTGTACTCAGCGACGGACTATTTGTGTGCTGGCAAATGTTTTCGAGATTCTAACTTCATAGATAAAATAGAATGATCAGGTAAATTAAAAATGTTTGTTTGAAAGCTGCTGATCACCATGATTTTATTTGAAATCGATGACCAGGTATTCTTTTGTTAAGCGCGCAGGTTGAATAAGAAAGCATACAAAATACTCTACCTCGATTAAATCAGTGATACATTATGACGTCATAATAAGTAAGAATATGTCAGTTCTAAAACACAGATTTTCGTAAAATTAGTATTTTAAGATATAATTTAACTCTAGAAAATAAATAGAAACGTGTAAACATTAACAAAAATAAACTGTTTTTTATTTTGTTATGCTGTATCTTTCATCTTGATTAAAATCTACCACTGATCACGTCATATATGTACATCAAGTAACTAGGGAATTGATCATGTCGTGTAAAGAAAATTTTACTAAGACGGCATGTAAAAAGATACGTAAAGTTGAGTTTAAAAGGAAATACCGTGATTGATATGTGAAATTTATATAAAGTTCAGTAACTTAAACAGGAATGCTAATTCATTTTCATCGATTTTATTCTCTTTCGAAGACAGTCAGCTACATACGTATCCCGGTCGACCTTTACTCCGTCATTCGTGACAAAAACAGTTACAATGCAAAAGAACAACAATAAGCTTGATATTTCAAATTATTAGATTTAAACAGACGGAAAGTTGGCCTTCTGACAAACTTGAAAAGTGCTGGTAGAATCCGGAGTATGGTTTTACGCAAAATCTCGGTCTATATGTATAAAATTCAAAACATAATGTAAGGTTAAGTACAATTGTTTGGAATAATTATTTTATTGACAGGACAGTAGGATTCTAGCAGCACTTTTTAGGAAAAATGGATGTTTTTTCACCTACTTTATTTACTCAAAGAAATTGTTAAGCTCCGGGATTTTGTTTATCTGTTAGCTTTTTTATTAAGGAAAATTTAGTTATTTATAGAATTCACGTGATGTCGTGGGGGTAGTGTATGTCTTTGCGTTAAACACTCTTTTATCTGTATGCAATAGTCAATAACAGTTTACGTTGATCAGCTGTTTTAGTAACTTATCAAACTTAATTTTCTTTAAAAGGATAAATTTCCCGAGAAATTACTTATATGCTTCCTTAACATACCCGCACGATCCCTAGGTTTCACCGACATAAATAAGTCCAAAGAGATTACATTCTATTCCATAGACAAAATCAGAAGATTTGCAGTTCAGATTTTCCAACGTTTTAGCATAGAATCTCTGTCCAGTGCATGTAAGATTACTGGTGAAAGAAGTGTTGGTTAACAAAATGTCACAAGTTGTCACAAATCTCAACCTATCCGTCAGAATAGCCACATAATCTTTAGATGGATACTGATATAATACATGTTTAATTTATCCTTATCTTGTTAGTTATCTGTATCTTCAATTTTATGGACAACATAGTTAAAAACAACAATTCTCAGTGAAATATCAATTCATTTCCAGCTCAAAATTAGATATAAGACCAATACAAACGAGGAACAGCAAAGTTTTAGACGTTGACACAGAGAATGGGTAGGAGTTCATCTAAAGAAGCTGAAGTTCCTACATTATATTATAATTCGTAAGTTTTCATTGAATAATTTAAATAAACTGAAGAAAAAAGTAATAAATAACCAAAGATTTCAGTCTCGTATATGTTGATGACATTATTTCAGAGGCAAGGTGTTCTTGCAGTTGTGCAAAGGAATCGATCGACGACAGGGAATAAGAATAGTAAGATTTTTTCTCATGCACATGGAAACATATAAAAATTCACTTTAATGGGTACATTTCACTATGCAGATTCGATTTCTTAAAAATTAAAAAAAAAGAAACATTTCTTCTCAACTCCAAGTACTTTTAAAAAACAAGGGAACAAACTAGAGCAAAGCTCGTTGCAAAGCAACGAGTAGGTCTTCCTTCATATTTGACCGGAAGTGGCTTTCATTTTTAACAAAAATGAGAAATAAAGTCCAAAAATGGTTTAATTCCTCTAAGTCCATGTTAATTATTGCAAAATAAGCCATTTTCTGTTACTTCCAGTTTGACCGGAAGTGACGACGGCGGACGGAAAATTAATTTAAATGCTCCCAGAGACATGTGTATCCTAAAAACTTGTCAAGAACGGCAAAAATACGCGTTTTCCGACTACTTCCGGTTTGGCCGGAAGTGACGACGCCGAACGTATTTTGACGACTTCAATAGATTCAGCTTGAGATTTTGAACAACTTTGCTTCTTTACCGTATCACAAATTCTCAATACTTTTTGAGATATAAAGGAAAAACTTTCGGCCCCTTCAGGCCCCTGATTTAAGGTGATTCCACCCTCACAATTTTATAGGTTCAAAGTACAAAAACTGCATTTATTTTCATTTAATATCTTTAAACTTTCCAATTATTGCAAAAAATCTATTGGTCACCACAATATTTAAGATGCACATTTTTTGTAAACAGTATTATGAAAATATGTTAAAACTGGTTAAAATGCATAATTCTGATGCTGAGTGTTCCTAAATACTTCCTACTTGATAGATACTTTTGAATTGTGAATATCAGGGAAACTATTTTACAATAAAGCAAATGCCTGAATGAAGAGCTCTTAGAAGGAGTTCTTGCCCTTGTCAACATTTTTAAAGATTGAATAATTGATTAAATATAGAAAATATGCATTTTTTAGATTCTTTAACTTAACAATATTTATCATTACACCTATTGTAAAGCATTCTTCCAAGAGATATTGTTATATTAGGTATGAATTTAAACTAATTACAGTTTTTGCAAAAACTTATGACATCATAGGAGGGTGGAATTACCTTAAGTGGCCACGCGGATTAGTTAAGGCAGCACATGGATGAGAATTCTACGAATTTACACTTTTATAATTATGTAACACAAATACTTCGGAAAAGTCAAAGATAAAACTTTTGCTATAATTATGCATTCTTTAGACTTCAATGGGACTAATACTACAGGAAGCACTTAACCACGACGTTACCACGTGACGTCTAAAATTAGAAAAAAAGCCTTAATGAAAAAGTGAAAAGTTCAACACTACCCCGGGGATAATTAATTTCAATTTGAAATAATTGTTATGTAAAACGAAAAAGCGCTGCTAGAATCCTACTGTCCTATCACAAAAACAATTATTCAACACTTTAGGACGAAACCTTCCCAAAATTTTTACATTTTGTTTATAACATCGGAAAAAATGTATCAATTCCCGTAAACCATACGATTCTAGCAGCACTTTCCAGAATCAATAGAATAAGAACTTTAGAACTTTAAACTCTGATTTATTGTGTTTGTGTACATGAATTCTCGTTACGCATCACTTTCACTCTGCTACTACATGATCAACAGTTATGACACCACGGCTTTGGTATTTAACCTCTGTGATAACTACAGGGGCCAAGAAACGACGAAATTCCGTTTATATTATGCCTTTGCATATTTTGATTCATTTTTACAATCTCAAACCAATTTTAGATATCGATTTAAAGAAATTGTTATTTCTGAAGTTCATGTCATATAGCTAACTATGACGTCATATCATATAGACAAGTAGCATAATTGGTGTAACCTTAACATAAATGCGCAGCCCCTTTTCCGAGATGTCATTTGAAAGATCTTGAAATTATACCCCTTTTTTTGTTCTACATGCTTTAACAAAATATTTCTACGTAAAAATTTATCATTGAAAAAGTGCTCAAGGTAATTACCCATACCACGTGAAATAACGCTATATGACGTTGTTCTCTTCAGTGACATTATAACGTCAAACGCGCCCGACGCTTTTTCTATCAAAAATGCCTGACGTCGATTTCACTTACCGTGAAAAGAAAGATACATTAATTTCAAAATAAAAGGCATAAAAAATACGATGTTCAGTTATTTCCGGGATGCATGATCGAAGGAGAATTTAAATTTAGATGGTTCGTCAAACCGAAAGTACAACAAAGATGGCATGGGAGATTGTCGGTACAAGATAAACTAAAAGACTTCGACAACCGGGTCGTTTTTTGTCTCTGTAAATTGAAGAAATACAGAGTAACAAATAAATGTTTCTCTTATCGTTTGCGTATATGTCTGTACCTAGGCCTAGTACGTAACTAAAATTTCGAACCACGGCTCAAGTTATTCAGGTACCTAACTACTTTGTTTCAATGTTGCGATTTTTAAATGTCGTTTTTCTCTTCTCAGTTGCTTAAATTGAAATATCGTCCTCGAAAATCGTAGACTGGGGATTGACTCGGGATTAATTAAAAAATATCGAAAACTTTTTTTATAATGTATATATCATAGATAAAACAGTTACTGCACAAATATAAATGTTCTGTTATTTGGTATCCTTGCACTGAAACATTAAATAATTCTTGATAAAAAAAAAATAGAATATTTCATTTAAGTAGGAGGTAGATGATGCATTTAAAAAAAGAATTCCTCAATACGCACATATGCTGAAAATTTTGAAAAATTATGTTTTAAAACTAGTGCACAATAACCTTAAGTTACCCTTTAGAGTGCTGTGGGTAGTGTATTGGTGCACCTGTCATTGGACAGGTGTTTTGCGTTCGAATCTGTGTAAGTTGAAAAAATACAGAGTTATAAATAAATGGTCCTCACGTCGAAATTCATTATTGTTTGCGTATATGCTTGTACATGTACATAGTACATAACCATTTTCGAACCTTTTGGGCTTCTTGTTATAGTAATTTTGCTAAAGCCAATTTCGAAATTGATGATAAAATTACAAATGTGTCATATAGGTATATACAATATGTATCAGATAATAAATGAGGAAAATATTAGCTAGAACAGACCCAGAGGTCTATATCGGATGCAGAGGGGGGATGGGGGTATTTATACTCAAGCACCCATGAATAGATATCAGAGCTATTTAAATAAGATGATGTGGATCCCTAGTGTACCATGCTGTACTATTTACTATTCTAGATCATAATTTTATGCATAATTTTAATAATGGTTGTTGGCCTTAAACCCACAAATCTCATTCCACAATATGACAGTAACAAGGAAGGGAATACATGTACATGTATAAGATGATAAATAGGAGTGGCTATGAGAACATAGTGGGTGATATAAAAAGAAATAAGGAGAAGGATAAAATTATCAGACAATTCAACTCTGTTTAAATTGTTAAGTCAAGTGCTTACAATGTTCTAATTATATAATTAAGTTGTTTTTGCATTGTTTAATTATGCATTAATCATTAAAAACAAATTAAGATACCAGTTTCAATTTAGATTTCATGGATTTATGTCAAGATTGTGATTTTTTATTTGAATGAAAAATTATTAATAATGTCTCATAAAAGGTTTGACTGTGTTTTGTATCTCAAAAACAAATCATTTTTTTAAACATACAGAATTTACTGCATAAATACATTTGACCCTTTGACCACAAAATCAACTAGGGTTTTCCTCGGGCACAGAGAGTTGCTATGTAAAATTTCAATGCAAAAGCTCAAAGGCTTCTCAAAAGTGTTTCAGACAGACAGAAAGACACACAGACGATGCATAGACCTTATTTAGTATCCCCACTTTCAGTGAAAGGGGCGACGATTTTATCAGTTTCTTTGTTTATGTTAAATTTGGTTTATCAAGATACTTGTAAAAAAAAGCATAACTTTCCCAGTGATTATTAATATCTTTCTTTTCCTACATAAATAGTTTTTGATATCATATTGAGCTTAATAATATATACACCTACACATTTATCTATTTTAAAATCAATATGCACTGTGCAACACAGTTCCAAATAGCCAGATAACGTATTCGACCAGCATGCAAAATTCATATCAAACCATTTTCTCCCAAGTGAATGAAGAGTTCTTCCCAAACTTATGAGTTAGGATTTTATGCTGTGTCATATAGCATGATAAAAAGCTGAAGAAATCATTTTTTTTTTATTTTGTTAGACTACAAGTTTGAAGAAGTATAATTGAATTGCCTAAACTCCAGTACAAGTCAAATTGAACCATCTTGGATGTCCTGATTAAATGTATTTATTTTAGTTACAGAGCCACAGAAATTATTTGTTTAAACTAGACCATGATGAATGTGTGTACCATTTCTCAGCTACATTTAATATACAATTATACATACAAATTAAATATTTAGTATTTATAATGATGTTCATCAGCTCGGACAATTACAGGTTCGAGAATCTGTGTCAATACTCATAGAACAAATGCTCACTGGATCCATATCAAAAAACATGCATCACTTTAACATAGAAAATTCTATTTACTCAGGGAGTCGTTGTTGTTTTTTAAAGCATCAAACCAGTGACTTTTCATACCAATTTTACATAGGTCAGTTTTTCCAAGGAGGGGTCCAAGGTCACTTTTAGTACAATTCACTGTTATCTTTGGACTTTCAGTAATCCGTGTTATTCTTGATGTTATATAATAAGCCTCTAAAATTTACACAGCTTTAATTACATTGTTAAAATATACGTAGCCGGGATTGAAATTCAGGCAAATGTCAAAGAGTGTAGCCAATTTCCAATAACAGTATTACATATGAGAAAGAAGTAAAGGATTAAGTTGTCTCATCATTGCCAACAACGATTTAAAGTCCCTGATGTTATTAATTTCTTAACCAATTAAAATCTATTAGCCATTTGAAAGACACTAGTGACGGGAATACCACGTCTTATTGAAAGTCCAAGGATGACATAGAATTGTACTGCTTGGTTCAGTATCACTCTATGTACATTTAATAACTGCAATGTTCAGGGGAACACACATACTAAACCCTAGATCTGCCATGAAAATCTCAATTAAGAAGCATCCTATAGAAATTATACTATGGAAACGAGAAAAAAAATCATAAGTGCTGAAAAAATTATTGTGTAAGTGTGATTTTGACAAGTCTGTTACATTTCTTTCTCTTTTTCAATCATATTCTAGTCTTGATTCACATTTTCAATAATAGCACCATAATATTCATACTGTATTAAGTAGCTTGTGTCTCACATCTCACAATATATGAAAGTAAGGGTTTGTCTGAGTATGTAGAGTGAGTTTAGACAGATGAGCATATAAGATTACTCAAACATGTCACCATAGAAAGTGTTCATATTTTACTAATTAAATGACATAATTTAACAGATTGGGACCACTCGCCCAAATGGGATATAATAGTTTGTTTGGGATATAATACCTATGTTGAAACTGAAAACATTTTCTTCTTTCACTTACGTCATAACGTCACACGTGTGCATTAACGGTATATAGAATATTTCGCAGACTGGACCCGATTACTATTATGCTTGTGACTCATGAAAACGAATTTTTGGCCGTCTCTGCATTAAATATTCAACTTATAATTTACAACATACTTAATAATATTCTATTAACGATAATATTTTAAGCAATTATTCCACCTAAATCATAAAAGTATAGATGTTAAAAAGATTTTTCAAATAATCATTTTTCAGCAAATTTGGTTTAAAAATGTGAAATTTTCTTGTATGATGCCCGCTACCCCACTTAATTTTTATGCCATATAAGAGAGAGACTGTTGGAGAATAACGTGTTAATTTAAAAAAGAAATATGTAGTTAGAATATTAAGCAGCGATTTATTTTTACTAGTAATGAACTTTATAATTTTGAGCTAAATATGTTTAATTCGCTCTAGAAAGTAATAGTAAGTGGATCAGCAGATTAAAAAAATTATTAAATCATTAAACAAGCATATTTTCTCTATAATTCATATGTTAAAAATTTCCTTTTACTTTTAATTTTAGAAAGCTAGCATAAATATATTAATTAATGCATTTCCACAATTTCACGAGACAATGTCTATTTCTAGTAACAATCTTTTCAAAAGGAGGCCCGGTTGACCCCAAAATTTACACAGATCTGGAAAGGACAAATACTAAGTTAAGATTTCTTAGAAGTTTCCAAAAAAAAAAATGTGTAGGTCCGTTATTAATTATACCCTGAAGATTTTGAAATTCTTGAGAGGACTATTTTCGGGCCATAGCAAGCGTCAGCGCTCTCGTACTTCCAGTAGTTGTGATATACTTTGTGCACTTCTCCAAAAGTTGCTCTAGCCTCACTGAAAATCTCAAGCTTCTGTGTTAAGTGCTTTTTGAGAAAACTGCCGGACAAAGTGACCCTCTAAAAATCACTAAATCGCAGAAAACCGGAAGTGACGTCATCAAAATATATATCTAGATTTTTTATGTACTTTCAGACCTGAAAGTTTCATGAAAATCAATTGAGCCGTTTTCGAGAAATCATGCGTACAAAATTGGTTAGAAAAAAAATAGTGGAAAAGAATCCTAAGAAAAACAGGACACGGTCTTCCGCTGAAGACGGAAGACCTTAATAATTTTGAATAATTATCTCGACTTTTTTGAGAAAAAACGTTCTGCACCGAGAAAAACCACGAGGATCTATGAATGCAGTGCAAATACCAATCAGCGGTTTACCCCGAAATGATGATAATCAGGCGTAAATGTGTTAAATAAGTTTTCTCAAACAATTTCAATGTCCAACCTTAATGTTCACCTGTATAGCGAAAACAACAAATTATCGTTAAATAAAACTTCCGATGGAAATAATCATTAATACTCTCTTTCAAAAACCGTTCAATTCTTTCAAAAACAGACAAACTTCTTATAAACCATCATCATTATTTCATGCTTTTCTGATTTTTATCAGTTTACATTGAAATGTTTTTTTTTTTTTTATATAAACATGAAATTACAAATATGAATGTTGTATAATTCCTGTCATTCACGGCCAAATTATGTTTTGCTCTTATTACAAATGTCAAAACCAGCGAGCTTGAGTCAATGTTTTTGTCCCGAGATCTTCAATGAAAGGGGACACTAAAATTAAAGTTTTTCTCCTGTTAGTTATTTTCTTCAAAGATATCTACATACATGTACCGTTCTTTTAACATTGTTAATTACATGATGTTCCTGCAAAGGCATGCGACGAAAGAACATATGAAAAGATGATAGGCATATTATTTCTTTTTCCTGTTAGGATAATTATACACGAGTTTACGTGTCTTCCAAAGTGTGAATTTTACTAAATCCACGAAAATTGATGCCAAAAATATCGATGAAACCACAGTATGATTAAATTATCATTTATCTATTTCAAATAGATAAAAGGGTATCTAGAGTAGATAAGTGTATAATCACCAAATCATCACATGATTACTATTTATAGCGAAATGTTTCCTTAAAAAAATTATAGAAAAACAAATCCCCGGCGGTTAATAACTTCTTTGAGTAAATAAATTTAGTTGAAAATACGGGTATATGTATCTCTCATACAACAAAAAAATGCTGCCATAATCCTACTGTCTTGCCAATTAAATAATTTTTCGAACACATTCGCAAGAAACTTTTACAACTGTTATATTTTTTTTTCATTAAAATGATAGTTATCGTAAAACCATGCTTACCTAGGAATTCTAGAATAACTTTTTTTTAATTATTTGAGAAGGCAAGTTTCCATCTCTACAAATCTTATGTTCAAAATTGTGTTATTATACCTCCTTTCGAAAAGCGTGAGGGTATATAGTATTTGGGATGTCCGTCCGTCTGTATGGAACGCCCTCACTCCATTATAGCAGAACATAACAATTGCATTGTGTCAACCTTCCATTACATCATGTCAACTCGCTATATTTACCCACACAGCTATTGCATTGTGGCAACTTTCCTTTACATTATTTCAACTATTTACGACATCAACCCGCACTATTATTGCATTTTGTCAACCTTCCATTACATTATGTCAACTCTCTATGACTTTTACGCATTCTACAGTTCTATTTAGTCAAATTAATTTTCGTTATGTTTACTTTCATGGTATTCAATTAAAGAACAATAACATTGTGTCAACCTTACATTATAGTATGTCTATTCTAGATGACATTTACTCACACTTCTATGGAGTTATGTCAACCTTCCGTTACATTTTGTCAAGTCTTTATCACATTTACACATACTATCATTATTATACCCTCACTTTCTAAAGAAAGTTCGGGTATATTGTTGTTACTCATGTCCGTCCGTCCGTCCGTCCGTCTGTCCGTCCGTCCGTCTGTCACACTTTTC
Organism: Saccostrea cuccullata; assembly: GCF_032062105.1. Classification (NCBI taxonomy): domain Eukaryota; kingdom Metazoa; phylum Mollusca; class Bivalvia; order Ostreida; family Ostreidae; genus Saccostrea; species Saccostrea cuccullata. Next base: position 18,229 of record NW_026925658.1, read on the forward strand.
TTCCCTGAACTCCTCCTACAATTTTCACAGTAGCTTAATCATCCTTTGGGAGATAGTTGGGGGTGTCATGTAGATGTGCAGTAAGGTTTTGGAATTTTGATTTTGCCCCAGGGGGTCAAATGGGGGTCGAAAAATGACTTTTTTTATGCTAAAAGCCCAATCTTCCCTGAACTCCTTCTACATTTTACTCAGCAGCCTAATCATCTTTTGGTAGATGGTTGGTGGTGTCATGTAGATGTGAAGTAAGGTTTCGGAATTTTGATTTTGCCCCGGGGGATCAAATGGGGTCGAAAAATGACGTTTTTTTATACAAAAAGCCCCTTCCCTGACTTCTTCTACATTTTACTCAGCAGCCTAATCATCTTTTGAGAGATGGTTGGTGGTGTCATGTAGATGTGCAGTAAGGTTTCGGAATTTTGATTTTGCCACGGGGGATCAAATGGGGGTCAAAAAATGACGTTTTTTTATACAAAAAGCCCCTTCTTCCCTGACCTCCTTCTACATTTTACTCAGCAGCATAATCATCTTTTGAGAGATGGTTGGTGGTGTCATGTAGATGTGCAGTAAGGTTTTGGAATTTTGATTTTGCCCCAGGGGATCAAATGAGGGTCGAAAAATGATGTTTTTTATGCAAAAAGCCCCGTCTTCCCTGACCTCCTTCTACATTTTTCTCAGCAGCCTAATCATCTATTGGGAGAAGGTTGGTGGTGTCATGTAGATGTGCAGTAAGGTTTCAGAATTTTGATTTTGCCCCGGGGGGTCAAATGGGGGTAGAAAAATGATGTTTTTTTTGTAAAATGCAACGTCTTCCCTGAACTCCTCTTACATTTGAATAAGTAGCCTAATCATCTTTTAAGAGATGTTTGGTGGTGTCATGTAGATGTGCAGTAAGGTTTCGGAATTTTGATTTTGCCCCACGGGGTCAAATGAGGGTAAAAAATTGATGTTTTTTATGCAAAAAGCCCCGTCTTCCCTAAACTCCTCTTACATTTTACTCAGTAGCCTAATCATCTTTTAAGAGATAGTTGGTGGTGTCATGTAGATGTGCAGTAAGGTTTCAGAATTTTCATTTTGCCCGGGGGGGGGGGGGTCAAATTGGGGTAGAATTTTTATTTTTTTATTTTTTTTTTATTTTTTTTTTTACATATATTTGACATGTTTAATCACCCTGCTTTCAAAAACTTATGCTGCAATAGCTTTAAACCATGATCATTTAGAAAATGATTGGTTTGTTTTGTGTATGTGTAAAATGGTTTCAAAATTTGAATTTTCATATGGATGGGAAAAAGGGGCAGGAAAAATATGGCCCCTTCCTAACCCTGGGGGTCATGATTTGTACAAACTTGAATCTACACCTCTTGAGAATATTTCCATATTAATCATGCTCTTGGTGTTCTTGAAAAGAAGAATTTTAAAGATGTGTTTCCTTTTATTCCTAAATAAAACTTTGATCCCTAATTGTGGCCTGACCTTAGCCTGAGGTGATGATTTGAAAAACTAGAAATATGTCTATAGGACATGAATGTCCCGCCAGATGTGTTATATTACTAATGGTACATTAAAAAACTAAAAACTAAAATTTGTATTACATGTAGTGTATAAAGTTTGATGAAAATATCTTAAACAGGATTTTTCAGAATTGAAACTAAAATATAAATAAATTGGATATAGACAATAAATTCTCATCAAATTATGTATAAGTGCATGTTAAACATAAAAATGTCTTAAATTATTTCTTAAACTAAGCAAAATACAAATTAAAGAGGAGGGAGGTCAAGGTCACAGGAAGTGCAAGATGAAGTTTTTGATGCAGCTGAATAGCTCTCACTAATACATATCAGCATACTAGTATTAAGTTTGATAAAAATATCTTGAATGATTTAATGAAACTGAACTTAACACTTTGTTTTAAGAAAAGAGAGGTCAAAGGAAAGGTTGTGGTCAAAATGTTGTTCTAGCTGAAAAGCTTACATCAGTGTGAATTTACTACTGTAAATCACTTTTTATTCGCGAGAACTTTATTTTCGCGTAATTACGCGAGACGGTCTGCTCGCGAAAATTTCATTCTCGCGTATTATAGAGTTCCTTAAGATTATAAAGAGCAATGACCACGATTCGCGAAAATTTTTTCTCGCTTACAAAAAATCAATGACTATCTCGCGAAATTAAGGTGTCGCGAAAATTAAGTGGTCTACAGTATTAGCATATGAAGTTTGATAAAAATATAATTAATGGTTTATTTAAAACTTAGATAAACACATATTTTAAAAAGTGAGGTCAAGGTCATAAGAAAATTCAAGGTCAAAATAAGTTAATGCAATAATAGCTCTCATCAGTATGTATTAGCATATGAAGTTTGATAAATATATCTTGAACTGTTTATTCAAAACTGATCTCGTCTAAGACATTAATTTTAGAAAAGTGAGGTCAAGATCACAGGAAATGTCAAGGTAAAAAAGAGTGAAGCATTGTAAGGCCTACATCAGTACGTATCATCATGTGAAGTTTCATTACACAACTTGAATCATTATGGTTTCTTTAAAGAAAAAAGCTAAACATGAATTTTAAGAAAAGTTAAGTGAAGGTCAAAGGAAAGTAAAGGTAAAAAAATATTGCCACAGTTGGATAGTTTACATCAGTATATGCATCAACATTCAACATTGATAAAAATATCTAGAAAGTAATTTCTTTGAGCTCGATGGAAAGACAGATGAAAGGGTGGAGGACGGACATGACAAAAACTAATACATGTATTCCTAATCATGGCGTAGCATAAAAAACTTGAATCTACATTATATGAGGATGTTTTACATATCAAGATAATACATGCAAATTCAAAGAATTGTGGTCCTCTGCTTTCTGTGTTTAAGTGAATGGGATGCCATAATTTATGGCAGATTGTGAATCAAATATGCACCCAGGCTATCATATGTCATTTTATGAAAATTAGGTCAAAGGGGGGGGAATCATCGCATGCTCGAAATATTTTGTTGCAGGTAAAGTACATGTCAAATATAAAGTCCCATCTCTTTTCAATCAAAAGTTATATATATATATAAATATATAATATAATATTTTTGAAAAGTAGGTTAAACTTCTAGGTCAAGATCACAGAGTCAAAAGTCATGATATATTTAGAAAAGTTTTTTCACATGTAATATACATGTTTAATTTAAATGCCATATCTGTTCTCTTTCAAAATGATTAATTTAAAATGTTATTTTTTGGAAAGTAGGTAAAATTTTAAGGTCAAGGTCTCACTTGGGTTAAAAAATCATAGTACATTTAGAAAGTTTTGTGGTAATGTACATGTGAAATATGAAAGCCCTATCTCATATTATTCAAAAGTTATGATCAAGGTTAAATTTATTGTGACAGATGCACATACTGTCAAAGATGGCCAGACTGACAGACAAATAAGATTTAATGTTCCCTCCCTTTCCCCCAAAACGGGAGACAATAATGCCCTTGCTGTTCTTGAGAAGAAGATTTATGATGGAAAAAATCCCCTGCATATTTCTTAACGCAAATCAATATTGTGTTTTTATGTGATTTAATTGTTTGTTTGTTGTTAAACATCCCTCTCAGGAATTTTTCACTCAAATGGAGACACCACCACTTGAAAAATAATGAGGATAAGTCAGATTTGAGGTCAACATTCATTTTAGGAGTTTTCAACCATTAAGACGTAAAGAGACAGGAACTCGATCCTTCCCCTCACCCCATCTCAGACCCCCTGTTTATTCATGACATGTATGCAAACTACTACTTGTTTTACATTTTATAAAAAATATGTTAATAGCCTATATACAAATACTTTAATGTGGTCCATCTCTTTGAATGATTTTCATTCCTAATTCTAGGAGGATAGGTTGATGAATGAAATGTCAAGCAATCTTATCATTGATGCACTTTTATTTAATTTAATGCAGTCATATTGTGAACATTTCCAGTTAGAATCATTAGGAGAGTGGGGATGACCTCCAGGGGGTTCAAAACCTTTATACCATTAAATTTACATAACATAATAACACAAAAAGCGCAGAATTATTTATGGTCAAATGGAAAAGTTTCCTACTATTTAGGAGTCACATGATCATTTGCCATTACTGTTTACAGGGACTGGGAGTGTATTTTGAGATCCCCCCCCCCCGAATTTGCAGGACTATAATATAAAAACGACTTTGGATGCCCTCCACCCAGAAAACAGACACCACCATAACTTCTCCTTTTATTTGCTTCTCAGGAAAATCTGGTCTGGAAATCCCCCCCCCCCCCCCTCCCAGGAAAAAAAATTCTGTACTCTGTAATGTAACGTCTCAGAACCGGGCGATAACTCTTTAGAATGTGAAATTCGTCTTATTGCAGCATCAGATGACCTTTGATCCTTTAAACTTTGACCTAACCAGTTGCATTTCAGACTATTTTACCCAAATCTATACCAAAACGTGTACTTACCGACTGCCATAGCTCCAACTTTACTTAAATATAATCCAATTAAGACACAAAACAGTCTCTGACTGACATACATGCAATGATGTGTACACAACACTAGGCCTAGTACTGCACGTGCAGTGCTATCTAAAAATGATAATGGTAAAACTAGTACTTAAGTTGAGTACGTGACGCAAGCCCAATGTGATGCAGGTCTTCAGATACATTTACAGTATAAGAACAAATTTAAAATTATTATTTACAAAAGATGTTTTATCTTAACTTTGCCATTAGGGGCTTATTTCCAAAAACAGGAAAATAGGGTGTGTTTGTGTGTGTGTGTGTTGATCGGAGAGGGGTGCGGGTTGACTAAATTGATTGGGTATACATGGTGTATGGCAGCTTTCAAGCTATAAAAAATTTTGTACAATTTGAAAAAAATCATCAAAATCGCTTTACACTAATTTGAATAATATTTGTTGTTGATCTATATGAGAAAATAGATTTAACAAGCAAATTCAACAAATTGGGGTCCCCCGCTTTCGATGTCTTTGTGGGTGAGATGTTATTTTTCATAACATATTGTGTGTAATATGAACATCTTATCATATGTCATTTATTTAGAAAGTAACATTGAAGTTGATTTTTTTTGAAGGATGAAAACCCTAATCCTGACCGTTAAAAAGTTATGAAAGTAAAAAATTTACTTAAAGTAGGTCAACTTCAAGGTCAAGATCAAAGGGTCAAAGTTCTTGATATCCAATGAAAGGTTTTCTCACAAAGAAAATATATGTGAAGTATGAAAGCCCTAGCCCTCAAGTGTTCAAAAGTTAAGGCCAAGGTTAAAGTTTTTTCATAAGTACCGAAATCGTCAAGGTCTAAAGATCAAAGTTGCTGATATCCAATGAAAGGTCTTGCCACAAAGAATACATATGTGAAATATAAAAATCCTAGTATCTACCGTTCAAAACTTGTGACCAAAGTTAAAGTTTTTTAAAAGTAGGTCAAACTCCAAGGTCTAGATCAAAGGGTTTAAGTTGTTGGTATCCAATCAAAGGTCTTATCATAAGGATTACATATGTGAAGTATGAAAGCCCTGGTCCCAACCCTTCAAAAGTTATGGTCAAGGTTAAAGTTTTTTCATGAAGTACGTAAATCTCCAAGGTTAAGGTCAAAAGGTCAAATCCGTTGGTATCCAATGAAATGTCTTGCCACAAGGAATACATATGTGAAATATAAAAGTCCTAGTATCCACTGTTTAAAAGTTGTGACCAAGGTTAAAGTTTTTAAAAAGTAGTTAAAACTCCAAGGTCAAGGTCAAAGGGTAAAAGTTGTTGGTATCCAATCAAAGGAATTTTCACAAGGATTACATAGGTGAAGTACGAAAGCCTTAGTCTTCAAGGTTCAAAAGTTATGGTCAAGGTTTAAAGTTTTTTTCATAAGTACGTAAATCTCCAAGGTCAAGGTCAAAGGTCAAGGTTGTTGTTATCCAATGAAAGGTCTTGCCATGAACAATAGATATGTGAAATATGAAAGTCCTAGTACCTACTATTCAAAAGTTATGGCCAAAGTAAAAGTTTGGAATTTTTGTGGAAAAAGTATGTCAAACTTGAAGGTCAAAAGGTCAAATTTGGTGATACCCAAAGAAAGGTCTTGTCACAAGGAATACACATGTGAAATATGAAAGTCATAGCTCCACTAAATCAAAAGTTATGGGCAAGGTTAAAGTTTTTGTGACGGACAGACTGACAGACTGACGGACAGACAGACAGACGAATGAAGTTTAATGTCCCCTCGCTTTCGCGAAAGCGGGGGACAAAAAGTTCCAATTATGGGTCAAAATTTCATAACCCCCCCCCCCCCTCCTTTGTTTCAAACCTAATTTACATCATTAATTGAATTCTGTTGTTTAATTTCAGACTGGTAATGAATTACGAATATGAAATACATGTACCTATAAGATCGAGGCCCATGGGTCACATGTTCACTTGAGAATATTATGCTCAATTTGATGAATATATGGAGGCCCTATTATGTAAATTATTGAATTATATTGACTTTTTCCTTGGTAAAGCCCAATTTAGAGGAGTGTGCATTTAGAGGCAAACACCTTAGTGCGGGTATTACTGTCTCATGACAGCATCTAGTAGTAAATATTGTTGCATCAACCTTACAGTACGTATACATAATGTCATATCATTTCAGATTCTATTAAAAAGTTTTTCACATTGTTTGAAAATATAGTTATATTATTTTAACTAGCGATGGCAATCGATTGCAGAATGCTATTCGGTTAACCGCAAAATGTTTCGAACTATTAACTGTTGAGTATTATCAAGATATATTTTTTGACATTTTTCATTCATATACACAAAAAAGCTATAAAGAGACGTTAAGATCAAGATCTAGTAAATAGCTTTAGACTAATTTTTGGTCCTAGGTCCATTATGACGTCACAATCAATTTCAGCTTTCTTTTTTCCGTACTTTACAGCTTTAGCAGAATTATGAGAAAATAGGGTATTTTCATGACATTAAATTTGAAATCATATGAAAAGAAAACCGGATACCTATATTAAATTTGATATTGATTTAAAGAAGAGGCCATGAACATACAATTTACTGATTTCTGAGAGACTGTAGGTAATCTGAATACATTTCTTTTGTCGAATATGAAAAAAAAACACTTCCATATTCATGAATGGTTTTCTTAAGCTTTCATTGAAAATGACAGTTTAGAATATAGTTTTTCATCTTGTTTACTTACAAATTATGCCCCGAAACACCTTATTTGACTAAGCTAAAGTTGTAAGCATCAATAAAGGAATTTATTTTTAAAATTTGATAAATATGTAGGCACCTTTCATTCACTAGATCTTTACCTTAAGAGTAACATTCTGTTTATTATTTTGATCGTAGAATTTTATGTACAAAAGTGAATATTTTATTTCAATAGACAAGACAAAATTTGGAATACCATGAATTTTGCTAGAGAAATCAGACAGGGATAACTTTCCAACGTTAAAGAAGTTAATTCTGCATTGTCACCATAATCAGAACAAGTCCATTTCTGAACTCCCACTTTATTTCAAATTTACATCGTTCTTTGTAATAAAATATTTTTAGATAACAGCAAAATATAAACATAGTATTATTTATTAAAGTTCTAAACATGATGTTTTAATATCATGATTTAAAAAAGTACAGGACTATCTGGGTAGCGGCATGATGTTATAAAAACAAAGAAAATTTTT